>NC_064561.1:47540696-47840696 GCF_937001465.1 Orcinus orca | reverse complement strand
TCATGCAAATCTAACCTACAAAAAGGTTTCACTTCACGCAAGTCAACTACCATCAGCCAAAAGTCTACAAACAATAAATGCTGAAGGTGTTTTAGAGAACTGTGTATCCTCTAGCTGCTTGTGAGATGTAAAGTGGTAAGATCCGGTAATGAGAACAGAAAGGAGCTGCGTTTAAAAGTAAAAATTGAGACGTCATTCGATCCAACACACCCACCACTGGGCCTATCACCTAAGCGCCGAATCGAGAAGACACACGCTGACAAACCTGTACTGAAGTAATACTGAAAATAGCCAGGACATGGAAGCAGCAAAAATGTCAGTTAACAGATGAATGGACAAAGAAGAAGTGGTACATGTACCTAATGGAAGATTAGCTTTCAGAAAAATGAACAATGTCGTTTTCACGACTGCAGGTGGGTCTAGAAATAATCATAATATGTGAAGTCAAAAGGGTATGATATATATCCTATGATGTAATTTATAGATGTTATCTTAAGATTCCTACCAATGAACATATTTCCAAAGGAAAAGACACTCAGAGACGTATAAAACAAACTAATGGTTAACCAAAATGAAAGGTGAGTGGATGAGTAAATTAGGATTATGGGGTTAACATACATACACTAATATATGTTATAAGTATATAAACTTATAATATATAAAATATACAAATCATATAATCATTAATATATATAAATTATATAATCACCAAACACCTACCAAATACCAAGGGAGCTCTACTCAACACTCTATAATAGCCTACATGGTAACAGGATCCAATGATGAACAGATATATGTATGAAACATTGATCCTAATTGGTACATCCAGAGAATCACAACACTCTAATAAAATTTACTCCAATAGGGGCTTCCCTAGTGGTGCAGTGGTTGAGAATCTGCCTGCCAATGCAGGGGACACGGGTTCGAGCCCTGCTCTGGGAGGATCCCACATGCCGTGGAGCAACTATGCCCATGAGCCACAACTACTGAGCTTGCGCGTCTGCAGCCTGTGCTCCACAACAAGAGAGGCCACAATAGTGAGAGGCCCACGCACCTCGATGAAGAGTGGTCCCCGCTTGCCGCAACTAGAGAAAGCCCTCGCACAGAAACGAAGACGCAACACAGCCAAAAATAAATAAATAAATATTAAAGGCAAAGGAGAGAGGGGAAATTGTAGATCGAGGAAGAATCTAGTTTAAAAAAATTTACTCCAATAAGAAACATAAAATAAATTTAGAAAACAAACGTAAGTAGGAGACATAAGCTTTTGGGAGTTTGTCCTGGGACATTCCACTACAATTTGCAACCTAGGACCACAACTTCAAGGAAGGCTCTCCTGTCCTTGTAACCAAAGCTGGGAATGTAGAAATCTGCCACCTTGTGGTCAATTCCCGCAACAGCAGCTTTAATCCCAGTGCTATTGGTCACTTAATATTCACAAGGACTGCAGGGCTTTAAATGACACCTGCCCTCAAAAAATATCTTGCGGTCAGGAATGGACATTAATATGCAAAACGGTAGAAAATCCAGAGAAGACAATTTCGAGAGGTAAATTTCCTCACAGTGTTTTTTTTTTAAGGACATGAAAAAATGTTCAACATCAAAAATTATTAGGGACATGCAAATTTAAACTACCAAAAGGTATCAGCTCACAATAGTCTGAATGGCCATCAGAGAAAAATGTCTGCAAACAATAAATGCTGAATGGGTTTCCGAGAATGGATACACTCATATGCTGTTGCTGGGATGTAAACTGGTAACAGCCACTAATCAGAACAGAATGAAGGTGCCTTTAAAAGGTAAAAATTGAGCTACTATGTGATCCTGCCAAAACACTAATGGGCCTGTAACCCGAGAACACCAGAATTCAGAAATACCCAGGTACCCAAAAATGCTCTTCAGCGATACTTACAATAGCCAGACATGGATGCAAGCAAAATGTTCAAAAACAAATGAATGGGCAAAGAAGTGGTACATGTACACAATCGAATATTATCCATGGAAATGATGAAACAATGCCTTTTCCATCACCACTGATGAACCTAGGGGTAATCATACTACGTAAAGTAAGTCACAAAAAGAAAGACAAATACCCGATGACATCATTTACTAGGGTTATCTAAAAATTGATACCCATGAATATATTTCCACTGCGAAAGACCCATACAGACTTTGAAAAAGGTGAAAGGAATGGAAAAATTAGGATGTTGGGGTTAACATGCATTTAATAATTCACATAAAATATATAATCAAGAAGGACCTACTGGATGCCAAGGGAGGTCTACTCAACTCTCTCTAATGACCAACATGCGAAAGAATCTAAACCTGATTAGATATATGTATACATATGAATGAACCATCTTCTTTACACCTAGAACAAACACAACATTGTAATCAAATTTACTCTGATAAGAAATAAAAATTAAATTAAACAAGAAGTAATGTGACACAAGATTTTGTGTATTTGTCCTGGCACTTTACACTCCAATAGACAATCTAGGAAGAGGAATTCCACTAAACCAATGTTTTACCTAGCAATCAAGGTGAGTATGAATAAATTCCACTGCCTTGTTGCCCTTTCCTGCAACTTTAAAAACAATGCTTATGGGTACTTAATATTCAGAAGAACTGTTGGGCTCTACATGACACCCACAATCAGGAAATGTCCACAGGTAAGTAAGCAAACTAAATTCCAAGGGAACAGACTTTCAAGATCCTATTTCCATAGGTAAATTTTACACTGTTTAAAAGAAAAGCACTTGAAAAGATGTTCTAATTCCTATATTATTAGCGTCATGGAAATCAAAACTACAATGAGGGGTCACTTCACATGAGTAAGAATAGCCACCATTGAAACATCTACAAACAGTAAATGCTTGAGAGGTTGTAGAGAAAAGGCAACCCTCCTATGCTGCTCTTGGGATCTAACATGGTAACAGCCACTATAAATAAGAGTATGGAGGTGCCTTTACAAGGTAAATTTAGAGGTACCATATGATCCAGCTGTCCCACTCCCAGGCGTATAACAGGAGAAAACCAGATTTGGAAAACACACATGCACCCACATGTGTACCGCAGCACAATTTACAACGTCTAAGACATGGAAGCAACCAAAATATCCATCAGCAGATGGACGGATAAAGAAGCGGTACATGTTCACAGTGAAATATTACTCAGAAATGAAAAGAATGAAGGAATGCCATTTGCAGCATCATAGATAGAATTAGAGATAATCATACTAAGTGAAGTAAGTCAGAAAGAGAAAGTCAAATATCATATGATACTACTTATAGCTGAAATTTAAAAATTGATACCAATGAACTAATTTACAAGAGAGAAACAGGGACTTTCCAGGTGGTCCAATGGTTAAGAATCTGAGCTTCCAATTCAGGGGGCATGGGTTCGATCCCTGGTGTTGGGAGAACTAATATCACACATGCCTTGCAGTACAGCCAAAAAAATAAAATAAAAGAGAGAGAAACAGATGCACAGACTTAGAAAACAAACTTATGCTTACCCAATGAGAAAGGTGGGTGAAAGCAATAAATCAATCAGGAGGCTGGGGAAAATATTTACACACTAATACATATAAAATAGATTATCAACAAGGACCTACTGCATAGCAAAGGGAAGTCTACTCAACACTCTCTAATAACCTATATGGGAAAAGGATCTGAAGATGAATAGACATATGAATATACATAACTGAACAAGATTCTGTACGCCTACCACAAACAGAATATTTTAAATCAACTTTACTCCAATAAAAAAGAAAAATTAAATTAAAACAAAAACAAGAAGTAACAAAACAGAAGATTTGGGGTGTTTGTTCTGCCACAGCCCACACTAATTTACAATCCAAGAGCCCGTCTTCCACAGTGGGTCTGGTTACCCAAGTAACCAGAGAGGGGCATGAAGGAAATCCTAACATCTGTGCCCATTTCCACAACAGCAACTTTAAAACATGTGCTTATGGGCACTTCATATTCACAAGGACTGCCAGGGTGTAAATGACACCTGCCCTTAACAAATGTCCTGTGGTAGTTATCGAGCCAAAATTCAAAATAGTCAGACTTTCAAAAGCCCAATGTCAACTGTAACTTTTCCTCACAGTGTTTAAAAAAACACATGCAAAGATGCTCAAAATCTTGTATTATTGGAGAGACACATGCAAATCAAAACTACAACAAGGTATCACCTCACACAGTCAGAATGGCCATCATCAAAACGTTTACAAACCATAAATGCTGGAGAGGACATGGAGAAAAGGGAACCCTCCTATGCTGTTGGTGTGATGTAAGCTGGTAAGAGCCACTATAAAGTACAGTATGGAGATGTCTTTTAAAAGTAAAAATAGAGCTACCATATCATCCAGCAGTCTTCCTTCTGGGTGTATATCTGCAGAAAGCCAGAAATGAAAATGGCAAATGCACCCAAACCCAAACACGCACTGCAGCACTGTTTACAATAGCCAAGACATGGAGGCAACCAAAATGTCCATCAACAGATGAATGGATAATGAAGAAGTTGTACATGTACACAATCAAATAAATATTACTCAGAAATGAAAAAGCATGATCACCTCTAGGTCCATTTCTGTTGCTGCAAATGACATTATTTCATTCTAAGTGAAGTAAGTCAGATAGAAAAAGACAAATATCATATGATATCACTTATAGTGGAGTCTAAAAAATGATAGAAATGAACAAATTTGTAAAACAGAAACAAACCAACAGACTTCATATATCCTTCAGGGAGAAAAAATTTTAAATGTTTCCAATCACTAAATGTCAACCTGAAAAATGTAAGCAATAAATAACACAGTAAAGGTATTAATTCTCCCCAAATTAACCTATACCAGGCATTAGCAAACTAAACCTGGAGATCACATCCAGCCTATCATCTTCTTTTGTAAATTAAATTTAATGAATGATCCACAAGAAAACCCATAATGAGACGTCAGGTCACACCTCTCAACGTGGCTATTATTCCAAAGTATACAAATATGAAATGTTGTTCATGACATGGAGAAGGCAATCCTAGTACACTGGTGGTGGGACTGTAAGTTGGTACACCCACTATGAAAAGAATATGGAGGTCCTGATAAAAGCTAAAAGTAGAACTATCATATTAGCCAGTAATTCCACTGCTTGGTATATGTCCAAAGAAAATGAAGACACCAATTTGACAAGATACATGCATCCCAATGTTCATAGCAGCATTATTTACAATTGCCAACATATGGAAGCAAACTAAATGTCCATCAACAGATGAGTGGATAAAGAAGATGTGGTATGTACACACAATAGACTATTACTCAGCCATTAAAAGGATCAAATTCTGCCATTTGCAACAACATGGATAGGCCTAGAATATTTATGTGTACTTAAGTTAGAGAAGGACAAATACACTATGTTCTCACTTCTCTGTAGAATCTAAAAATGCAAGAAATGTATGTATATAACAAAACAGAAATAGACTCACAGAGAACAAATTAGTGGTTACTGGTGGGGCGACTTAAAGGGGGAGGGAAAAACAGTAGTTTGTTTCTCTAAATCCAGTACCCCTATGTATGAAATAAACAAACAAGGATATATAGCACAACACAGGGAAATATAGACATTATTGTGTAATCACTTTAGTGGAACACGATCTATAAAAATATTCAATCCATATGTTGTACCCCTGAGACTAATGTAATATTGTAAATCAACTATACTTCAATTTAAATAATCCATAGGGTGGCTGAATGGATTAAAGAAAGTTCAATTATACTGTGTACAAGATATTCATGTTAACTTCTAATCCATATATAGCATAAAATTGAAAGATTGGGAACAAAATACTCCATGAAAATGATACTTGACTGACTAGTCTATTATGAGATAAAAAAGACTTGAAGTCAAACCTCTCAAAGGAAAGAAGGTTATCATATAATGATAAATGGATTAATTCATCAAGAAATCATGACAATTATAAATATGTACGTATCCAGCTTTGGAGCCTCTCAACATATAAAGAATATATTAACCCACGTGAAGGGGAAAATGTGCAGAAATAAAATCATGGTAAGAAACATCGATACCCAACTTTCAACACTGTATAGATCATCCGGACATAATATCAATCAGGAAACACTGAACCTGAACACACACTTGATATCAAATGAACCTAACATACATCTACAGTATATTCCACTCAACAGCAGCAAACTTTCCATTGTTCTTAAGTACACGTAGAACATTGCCTAGGGTAGATCCTATGTTAAGCCACAAAACAAGTCTTCAAAAATCCAAGAATATTGAAATCATATCAAGGATCATTTCCAACCACAATGGTATGAAACTGAAATTCAATATTAAAAAGAATAATTGAAAATTGAAGAACACTTGGAAATTGGACAATAAGCTCTTGAATAGCCAATGCATACAGGAATAAATCAAAACGGAAATTTAAAAGAAATCTTAAAGCAAACAAAATTGGAAACACAAAGTACCTAAATTTATGGAATACAGGAACAAGACTGCAATTCAAAGAGTTATGTTTACAGTAATAGATGCATATATTTTCAAAGAATTCTTGAGAGGGGATCAAGATGATAGAGTAGGAAGATACTGAGCTCCCCTGCTGCCAAAGGCACACCCAAGTTACAACAACTTACACGGAAATTATCTCTGAAGACCAGCAGGGAATGTTTTCCACAACTAAAGATATAAGGAAGGAGAAACCACAAGGCAGGTAGGAGAACTGGAAACACAGTCTAATTGGAACCCACACATATAGCACAGTGACCCACAGCTGGAAGATATCACAATTGCATAGGTCCTCCACAGGGAGGGAAGGGTATGAGCCTGGCATTAGGCTGCTCAGCCCAGGGTTCCTGCACTGGAAGAAAAGAACACAGCAGGTCTGGCTTTGAAAACTTGCAGGGCTTATTTTCAGGAAATCTGGAGACTAAAGGAAACTGAGACTGCTCTCATAGGGCACACACAAATCTCACATGTTCTCAGTCCCTGTGCAGAGCCAATAGAGTGAAAGACACGTGTGCCAGACCCACTTGCTAATCTCGGAGAGCTTCTTGGAAAGGCAAGAGGCAACTGGGACTCCCACTAGGAACTGACACATGGGCAAGCAACATTTTAGAATCTTCCCTGGAACTGATTAGAATCAGGGGCCTGCCCCATTTACCACCATGCCCATAGCACTCCCACACCAGAAGGTCTCACAACCAGACACACTGGGGGCCTACGCTGTCCACCTGTGCACCTGGAGCACCACACAGCCACCCATAATGGAGGGCTGCCTTGGATATCAGCACACCCATGGCAATCAATCACATACTGCAGGGGTTCACAGCCATTTAGGCCAGGGTCCAATACCACCTACCAGCTTGTCTACAGCAGTTGGCCCTGCCGTAAGAGAAAGGTGTGTGCAGCCCACACAGGGAACACCCCTGGAGCATGTGGCTCTGCTGGCCAGAGGACAATGTGCTGCTGGGCCCTATCAGTCATCTCCTATATAAGGCCACTTCTCTGAGACCCGGGAATGTAACAACCTGAACCTAATGAATAAAGATGTACAGAGACTTAGGAAGCATAAGGAAATAGAGGAATATGTTACAAATGAAGTAACAAGACACGACATCAGAAAAAGAACTGAATAAAACAGGGATAAGCATTCTACCCGATAAAAAAAAGTGTTCACAGTAATGATTATAAAGACGCTCACCCAAGTCAGGAGAAGAATAGATAGACATAGTGAGAATTTCAACAGAGTAATAACATGTCAAAAAGAACAAAACAGTGAACAATACAATAAAAGAGATTAAAACACACACACATGTACATGAGAGAAGCCCCATTATACTGTATGATACAGAAGAACAGATCAGTGAAATGGAAAACAGAGTAGTGAAAATCACCCAAACTGAATAGCACAAAGTAAAAGCAATTAAGAGTATACGTAAAGGGACCTCTGAGACAACATCAAGAGTATTAACATGAGCATTACAGGGGCCCCAGAACGAGGAGAAGAGAGAAACGGGCAGATAACTTATTGGAGGATACAGGAACTGATAACTTTCCTAACCTGGGGAAGGAAACACACATCCAGGTCCAGGAAAAACAGAGTTCCAAACAAGATGAAGACAAACAGGTCCACACCAAGACATATTATAAAGCTCCAAAAATTTAAAAATTTAAAGAGTGATCACAGAGGCAGTGAAATAAAAGGGTCTAGTTATGTTCAAGGTATTCCCATAAGACTGTCAGATGACTTCTCAGCACAATTTTCAAACTAGGAAGGAATGATAGGATATAATCAATGGGCTAAAAAGAAAAAGTCTACAACAGGAATACTCTACCAGCAAAATTATTATTCAGAATTGCAGGACAGGGCTTCCCTGATGTCACAGTGGTTGAGAATCTGCCTGCCAATGCAGGGGACACGGGTTCGGGCCCTGATCCAGGAAGATCCCACATGCCACAGAGCAACTAAGCCTGTGTGCCACAACTACTGAGCCTGTGCTCTAGAGCCCATGAGACACAACTACTGAGCCTGCTAGCCACAACTACTGAAGCCTGAGCACCTAGAGCCCATGTTGCACAACAAGAAGAGCCACTGCAATGAGAAGCCCATGCACCACAATGGCCCATGCACCACAACGAAGAGTAGCCTCCACTTGCCACAACTAGAGAAAAGCCCACGCACTGCAATGAAGACCTAATACAGCCAAAAATAAATAAATAAATTTATGGAGGAAAGAAAGAATTGAAGGAGAGGTCAAGAGTTTCCCAGACTAGCAAAAGCTAAAAGAGTTCATCACTAATAAACCAGCCTTATATGCAATGTTGAAGGAATTTACTTAAGCTTAAAAGAAGTCTCACTAATTATTGATAGTAACAAGAAAACAAACAAAAGTAAAAATCTCACTGAAAAACCTATACATAGAGTAAGGGTAATAGATCAAACATTTTTTTAGCTTCTGTAAAGAATAAAAGACAATAGTAGTATGTGTTTTTAAAAAAGAGAGGGCCCAAATAAATCAGAAATGAAAGCGATGATGTTACAACAGACACCACAGAAATACAAAGTATCCTAAGCTACACACAGGGTAACTCAAGGCTCAGACTGGACAGAGCCCAGTCTCCCTTCCACTGTACATGAGTTACAGGAGCCTCAGGAACTGAGGAGGGGGTCCCTGAGGGGAGGCACAAGATAGAAGATGTTAGGCATTAACCTGACTCTATTTATGTTAAACCTGCCTGAACTACATTCACATGAGATTGTTTTGTCCTGAATGTACATTGGCACCTTTAGTCTGAACTGCAGATCTTTGGCTTCACCACCTCCACCGACAGCATTAGCTTCACCTGCTGTGGACCGTCTCCTATAGGATTTCTAGAACCACAAAACATCGAAGTTTCATAGGACACAGAGTCTGTGAGACTCCACTCAGTCTCAGAGTGTCAACCCCACTCAGAGACGTAGAGTCACAACAGAGACTCCACTCTTGGAGGACACACACAGTAGTGTGCACATCAGGACCCAAGGGAAGGAGCAGTGACCCCATAGGAGACTGAGCAGACCTACCTGCTAGTTTTAGAGGGTCTCCTGCAGAGGCGGGGGGTGACTGGGGCTCACCGTGCGGACAAGGACACTGGCAGCAGAAGTTCTGGGAAATCCTCCTTAGCATGAGCCCTCCCAGAGTCCGCAGGTAGCCCCACCAAAGAGCCAGGTGGGCCACAGTTCTGGGTCGCCTCAGGCCAAACAACAAACAGAGAGGGAACTCTGCCCCATGCATCAGCAGACAAGCGGATTAAAGTTTTATTGAGCTCTGCCCACCAGAGCAACACCCAGCTCTACCCACCACCACTCCCTCACATCAGGAATGCTGCACAAGCCTCTAAGATAGACTCATCCAGCAGAGAGCAGACAGCAGAAGCAAGAAGAACTACAGTTCTTCAGACTGTGGATGGAAAACCACATTCACAGAAAGATAGACAAAATGAAAAGGCAGAGGAATTTGTACCAGATGAAGGAACAAGATAAAACCCCAGAAAAACAACTCAATGAGGTGGAGATAGGCAACCTTCCAGAAAAAGAATTCATAATAATGATAGTGAAGATGATCCAAGACCTTGGAAAAAGAATGGAGGCAAAGATAGAGAAGATGCAAGAAATAGTTAACAAAGACCTAGAAGAATTAAAGAACCAACAAACAGAGATGAACAATACAATAACTGAAATGAAAAATACACTAGAAGGGGGCTTCCCTGGTGGCGCAGTGGTTGAGAGTCCACCTGCCGATGCAGGGGACATGGGTTCATGCCCTGGTCTGGTAAGATCCCACATGCCAAGGAGCGGCTGGGCCCGTGAGCCATGGCCGCTGATCCTGCACATCCAGAGCCTGTGCTCCACAACGGGAGAGGTCACAAAAGTGAGGGTCCCTCGTACCGCAAAAAAAAAACAAAAACACTAGAAGGAATCAATAGTAGAATAACTGAGGCAGAAGAACGGATAACTGGCCTGGAGACAGAAAGGTGGAATTCACTGCTGCAGAAAAGAATAAAGAAAAAAGAATGCAGAGAAAGGAAGACAGCTTAAGAGACCTCTGGGATAACATTAAATGCAACAAAATTTGCATTATAGGGATCCCAGAAGGTGAAGAGAGAGAGAGAGGACCCGAGAAAATATTTGAAGTGATTATAGTCGAAAACTTCCCTAACACGGGAAAGGAAATAGTAGCCACCCAAGTCCAGAAAGCACAGAGAGTCCCAGGCAGGATAAACCCAAGGAGAAAAATGCCGAGACACATAATAATCAAACTGACAAAAATTAAAGACAAAGAAAAATTATAGAAAGCACAAGGGAAAAATGACAACATACAAGGGAACTCCCATAAGGTTAACAGCTGATTTCTCAGCAGAAACTCTACAAACCAGGAGGGAGTTGGCTGATATATTTAAAGTGATGAAAGGGAAGAACCTACAACCAAAAGAACTCTACCCAGCAAGATCTCATTCAGATTCCATGGAGAAATCAAAAGCTTTACAGACAAGCAAAAGCTAAGAGAACTCAGCACCACCAAACCAGCTCTACAACAAATGCTAAAGGAACCTATCTAAGTGGGAAACACAACAGAAGAAAAGAATCTACAAAAACAAACACATAACAATTAAGAAAATAGTAATAGGAATATACATATCAATATTTACCTTAAATGTGAATGGATTAAATGCTCCAAACAAAAGACACAGTCTTGCTGAATGGATACAAAAACAAGATCCATATATATGCAGTCTATAAGAGACCCATTTCAGACCTAGGGAAACATACAGACTGAAAGTGAGGGGATGGAAAAGGATATTCCATGCAAATGAAAATCAAAAGAAAGCTGGAGTAGCAATACTCATATCAGATACAATAGACTTTAAAATAAAGAGTGTTACAAGAGACAAGGACGGACACTACATAATGATCAAGGAATCAATCCAAAAAGAAGACATAACAATTATAAATATATATGTACCCAACATAGGAGCACCTCAATACATAAGACAACTGCTAACAGCTATAAAAGACAAAATCGACAGTAACACAATAATAGCAGGGGACTTTAACACTTTACTTACACCAATGGAGATCATCCGGACAGAAAATTAATAAGGAAACACAAACTTTAAATGACACAAGAGACCAAATAGATTTAATTGATATTTATAGGACATTCCATCCAAAAACAGCAGATTACATGTTCTTCTCAACTTCACGCAGAACATTCTCCAGGATAGATCACATCTTGGGTCACAAACAAAGCCTCAGGAAATTTAATAAAACTGAAATCATATCAAGCATCTGTTCTGACCACAAGGTTATGAGATTAGAAATCAATTACAGGGAAAAAATATGTAAAAAACAGAAACACATGGAGACTCAACAATACGTCACTAAATAACCAAGACATCACTGAAGAAAGAAAAGAGGAAATCAAAAACAACCTAGAGACAAATGACAACAAAAACATGATGATCCAAAACCTATGGGATGCAGCAAAAGCAGTCCTAAGAGGGAAGTTTATAGCAATACAAGCCTACCTCAAGAAACCAGAAAACTCTCAAATAAACAATCTAACCTTACACCTAAAGGAATTAGAGAAAGAAGAAAGAAACCCAAAGTTAGTAGAAGGAAAGAAATCATAAAGATCAGAGCAGAAATAAATGAAATAGAAACAAAGAAAACAATAGCAAAGATCAATAAAACTAAAAGCTGGTTCTTTGAGAAGATAAACAAAAATGATAAATCGTTAGCCAGACTCAAGGAAAAGAGGGAGAGGACTCAAATCAATAAAATTAGAAGTGAAAAAGGAGAAGTTGCAACAGACACCACAGAAATACAAAGCATCCTAAGAGACTTCTACAAGCAACTCTATGCCAATCAAATGGACAACCTGGAAGAAATGGACAAATTCTTAGAAAGGTATAACCTTCCAAGACTGAAAGAGGAATAAATAGAAAATATGAATAGACCAATCACAAGTAATGAAATTGAAACGGTGATGACAAATCTTCCAACAAACAAAAGTCCAGAACCAGATGGCATCAGAGGTGAATTCTATCAAATATTTCGACAAGAGCTAACACCCAACCTTCTCAAACTCTTCAGAAATTTGCAGGGAAAGGAACACTCCCAAACTCATTCATATCACACTGATACCAAAACCAGACAATGATACTACAGAAAAAGAAAATTAGAGACCAATATCACTGATGAATATAGATGTAAAAATCCTCAACAAAATACTAGCAAACAGAATTGAACAACACATTAAAAGGATCACACACCATGATCAGGTGGGGTCTATCCCAGGAACGCAAGGGTTCTTCAATATACACAAATCAATGTGATACACCATATTAACAAATTGTAGAATAAAAATATCATCTCAATAGAAGCAGGAAAAAATTTTGACAAAATTCAACACCGATTTATGATTAAAAATTCTCCAGAAAGTGAACATAGAGGGAATCTACCTCAACATAATAAAGGCCATATATGACAAACCCACAACAAACATCATTCTCCATGGTGAAAAACTACAAGAATTTCCTCTAAGATCAGGAACAAAACAAGGATGTCCACTCTCACCAGTATTATTCAACATAGTTTTGGAAGGCCTAGACACAGCAATCAGAGAAAAAAAGAAATAAAAGGAATACAAATTGGAAAAGAAGTAAAATTTTCACTGTTTGCAAATGACATGATACTACACATAGTGAATCTGAAAGATGACACTAGAAAATTACTAGAGCTAATCAATGAATTTGGTAAAGTTGCAGGATACAAAATTAATGCACAGAAATCTCTTGCATTCCTCTACACTAACAATGAAAGATGAGAAAGAGAAATTAAGGAAACAATCCCATACACCATTGCAACAGAAAGAATAACATATGTAGGAATGAACCTACCTAAGGAGGTGAAAGTCCTATACTCAGAAAACTATAACACAGTGCTGAAAGAAATCAAAGATTACATAAACAGATGGGAGTATTAACCATATGCTTGGATTAGAAGCATCAATATTGTGAAAATGACTATACTACCCAAAGCAATCTACAGATTCAATGCAATCCCTATCAAATTATCAGTGGCATTTTCTACAGAACTAGAACAAAAAAACCTTAAAATGTGTATGGAGACACAAAACACCCCGAATAGCCAAATCAGTCTTGAGGGAAATTAAAAGAGCTGGAGGAATCAGACTTCCTGACTTCAGACTATACTACAAAGCTACAGTAATCAAGACTATATGGTACTGGCACCAAAACAGAAATATAGATCAACGGAACAGGATAGAAAACCCAGAGATAAACCTACATACCTATGGCTAACTCATCTATGACAAAGGAGGCAAGGATAAACAATGGAGAAAAGACAGTCTCTTCAGGAAGTGGTGCTGGGAAAACTGGACAGTTACACATAGAAGAATGAAATTAGAACATCCATAACACCATACACAAAAATAAACTCCAAATAGATTAGAGATCTAAATGTTAAGACCAGACGCTATTAAACTCTTAGAAGAAAACATAGGCAGAACACTCTATGACATAAATCACAGCAAGATCCTATTTGACCCACCTCCTAGAGAAATGGAAATAAAAACAAAAATAAACAAATGGGACCTAATGAAACTTAAAAGCTTTTGCACAGCAAAGAAACACATAAAGAAGACGAAAAGACAACCCTCAGAATGGGAGAAAATATTTTCAAATGAAGCAAATGACAAAGGATTAACCTCCAAAATTTACAAGCAGCTCATGTAGCTCAATATCACAAAAACAAACAACCCAATCCAGGAATGGACAGAAGACTTAAATAGACATTTCTCCAAACACGCTATACAGGTTGCCAACAAACACATGAAAAGATGCTGAACATCACTAATCATTACAGAAATGTAAATCAAAACTACAGTGAGGTATCACTCACAGCAGTCAGAATGGCAATCATCAAAAAATCTACAAAAAATAATTGCTGCAGAGGCATTTATTGGAGAAAAGGGAACACTCTTTCAGTGTTGGTGGGAATGTAAATTGATATAGCCATTAGGGAGAACGGTAGGGAGGTTCCTTAAAAAACTAAAAATAGAAGTATCATACGACCCAGCAATCCAACTCCTGGGCATTTACCCTGAGAGAAGCATAATTCAAAAACAGTTATGTTCAACAATGTTCATTGCAGCTCTATTTACAATAGCCAGGACATGGAAGCAACCTAAGTGTCCATCGACTGATGAATCGATAAAGAAGATCTGGCACATATATACAATGGAATATTACTCAGCCATAAAAGGAAACAAAACTGAGTTATTTGTAGTGAGATGGATGGACGTAGAGACTGTCCTACACAGTAAAGTAAGTCAGAAAGAGAAAAACAAATAGCGTGTGCTAACACAGATATATGGAGTCTAAAGAAAAAAAAAAGTTTATGAAGAACCTAGGGGTGGGACAGGATTAAGGACACAGACGTACAGAAAGGACTTGAGCACACGGGGAGGGGGAAGGGTAAGCTGGGACAAAGTGAGAGAGTGGCATGGACATATATACGTTACCAAATGTAACATCGATAGCTACTGGGAAGAAGCCACATAGCACAGGGAGATCAGCTCAGTGCTTTGTGAACACCTAAAGTGGTGGGATAGAGACAGTGAGAGAGAGATGCAAGAGGGAGGGGATATGGTGGTATATGTATAGCTGATTCACTTTGTTATACAGCAGAAACTAACACATCATTGTAAAGCAATTATACTCCAATAAAGTTGTAAAATGAAAAAAGAAAGAAAGCCCAGAGATAAACCTACATACCAATGGTCAATAATCTATGACACAGGAGGCAAGACCATACAATGGAGAAAAGACAGTCTCTTCAATCAGTGGTTCTGGGAAAAATGGGCAGCTACATGTAAAAGAATGAAATTAGAATACTCCCTAACACCATACAGAAAAATAAATTCAAAATGGATTAGAGACCTTAATGTAAGACCGGACAGTATAAAACTCTTAGAGGAAAAAATAGGAAGAATACTCTGACATAAATCACAACAAGATCTTTTTTGATCCACCTCCTAGAGTAATGCAATAAAAAAGAAAAATAAACAAATGGGAACTAATGAAACATAAAAGCTTTTGCAAAGCAAAGGAAAGTAAAAACAAGACGAAAAGACAACCCTCAGAATGGGAGAATATATTTGCAAATGAATCAACAGACAAAGGATTAATCTCCAATAATATATAAACAGCACATGCAGCTCAATATTAAAAAAACCAAACAACCCAATACAAAAATGGCAGAAGATCTAAATAGACATTGATTCCAAGAAGAGAGAGAGATGGCCAAGAAGCACACGGAAAGTTTCTCAACATCACTAATTATTAGAGAAATGCAAATCAAAACTACAAGGAGGTATCACCTCACACCTGTTAGAATGGACATCATCAGAAAATCTACAAACAATAAATGCTGGGGAGGGTGTGGAGAAAAGGAACCCTCTTCCACTATTGGTGGGAATGTAAATTGATACAGTCAATATGGAGAACAATATGGAGGTTCCTTAAAAAACTAAAAATAGAATTACCATATGATCCAGCAATCCCACTACTGGGCATATACCCAGAGAAAAACATAAATCAAAAAGACACATTCACCACAATGTTCATTGCAGCACTATTTACAATAGTCAGGTAATGGGAGCAACTTAAATGCACACAGGCAGACGAATGGATAAAGATGTGGTACATATATAACATGGAATGTTACTCAGCCATAAAAAGGAATGAAATTGGGTCATTTGTACAGACGTCGATGGACCTAGAGATTGTCACACAGAGTGAAATAAGACAGAAAGAGAAAAAGAAATATTGTATATTAATACATATATGTGGAACCAAGAAAAATGGAACAGATGAACTGGTTTGCAGGGCAGAAATAGAGACACAGATGTAGAGAACAAACGTATGGACACCAAGGGGGGAAAGCCGTGGGGGGGTAGTGCTGGGATGAATTGGGAGTTTGGGATTGACTTATATACACCCATATGTATAAAATCGATAACCAGAAAGAACCTGCTGTATAATAATAAAATTAAAAATTAAAAAAATAAATAAACATACAAAAAGTAAAACAGAAAAATAGTTCTTCCATTCCAATACATGTATTTATATGAATGAATTATGTCCATGCTTCTATCTATAAATACGATAAAGAGGAATAAAACCTACATTGAACCCAAAAAGAAAAAAAAAAGCAGAACCCACCAGTTATAAACAGGAAAACCCTATCAGGGCACTTGCTCCAAAGGTAAAGAATCCTGAAGTTGGTCAGAGGTGGGTAATCGTCTCCCAAGATGCCAGCAGCGCCCCCCCCTGCAAGGAGTGTCCTCATTGCAAAGCTGGGGGACTGTGCTGAGGCATCTCTGAGTAAACGTGAGCTGAGCTCCAGGCCAGCTGCTGCTGAACTGTTCCCACAGTTCCCAGGTAAAACACCTGAATCTGTGCAAGGACTTGAAAGCCTAGACGAAGGGCCATGGAGCCACACCAGCGACAGCACCCAGGCCGACTTAGTGCCTACAGGCCAACCAGGATGGTCCCGGCCCCGGGCGCACTTCTGGAAGCTTTCCATTTCCCTGCCTGAGATACCCCTCCTGTCCCAGCCCCCACTGCTTTTTTCCTTACTCACCTCTGCCTGGGGAGAAATTCCAGCAGCAGATATGGGTGACACATCCTCTTCTTTAGCAGTTGGCAGCTTGGCAACTCCTGCAGAAAGCCCAGCAGAGCCCCACTCACACCGGGCCACCCTAAAAACCGTGGCCCCTCACTCCCTCCCACCAGCCCAGCCCCGACACTGCTGACGGGGCAGAGAATATGGCGGCAGACACAACTGAAGGGGCTCTTGCTGCCTGGAGCCGTGTTTATATTGACCTCAAACCAGGCACACCTGGAGAGGGCTGGCCGGCACGGTCAGGCTGCCCATCAGCCA
Source organism: Orcinus orca (assembly GCF_937001465.1). NCBI lineage: Eukaryota > Metazoa > Chordata > Mammalia > Artiodactyla > Delphinidae > Orcinus > Orcinus orca. Next base: position 47,823,158 of record NC_064561.1, on the reverse strand, counting down.
ATCCTCGCCCCTCTGGGGCTCACAGCAGCAGAAAATGGACCTTGATGAACCGACCAGGTCCAAGGAACAGGTGTGGGCTCCTGAGAGTCGGGATAGACAAGGGGCTGCAGCTCTAGCTTGTTTTCTAATCATTTTATCTGGCCCATGAGTGGGAGACAACTTCAAGAAGACCCTCTCCTAATGAGAGGAACCCAGTAGTCAGGGAGACGAGGGGTGGTGGGTGGAAACAGAGGCCTGGTGCCCTGGCTGCAGTGGAAGTCTCTGGAAGACCAGGTGGAGGGAGGCCGCACAGAGTGACGCCCAGTGTCACAGACCTGTTGGAGCTGCTGTTTGTTAGTTCAAGTCGTGCTCTGAGGTGTTCTGTGTCAGCCCTGAGCGACAGGTGAGCTGGGGGTGCTCTGCAATGGGGGCTATGTGCACGGTTCCTGTGTGCTCAGTCTTGCTGGGTACCTGCACAGCTGAGCTCCATATCCTGGGAGGGACCTGACCACGAGAGCCCCATGGGCTGCTGGGTATCTGCACAGGTGAGCTCCATATCCTGGGAGGGGCCTGACCATGAGAGCCCCGTGGCCTGCTGGGTACCTGCCCAGGTGAGCTCCAAAACCTGGGAGGGGCCTGACCACAAGAGCCCCGTGAGCTGCTGGGTACCTGCCCAGGTGAGCTCCAAATCCTGGGAGCGGCCTGACCATGAGAGCCCTGTGGGCTACTGGGTACTTGGTAAAGGATGTCAGGTCAGTGAAGCACCTGAGAATATACATCCAGTAGTTCCTAATTCCTACACACTGATGGTCATTCTACCATCCACCAGGACATGGTATTCTGTATTAGACTTAGATGATGTCTTCTTCTGTATTCCATTAGTCCCAGAGTCACAAGAAATTTTGAAGTAGCGAGGAGTCCAGCCGGTCTTATTGGCCACCGTCACTGCAGTGTCTGTAGGTTTTTCTATGGTGACAGTGTGATATACGGTTCCCCCGCCAAGGTACGGGTTAGGATCAGGGTACGGGTTAGGGTATGATTTAGGGTTAGGGTTATGGTTAGGATTAGCGTTAGGGAATGGATACAGCTTATGGTACCAGTTAGTGTACGACAACGGGTTTGGTTAGAATCCATGTTAGGGTGTGGGTTAGTGTTAGTATACGGGTTAGGATTAGGTTGTGGGTTAGGGGACGGTTTAGGGTTAGGTTTAGCATTAGGGAAAGGGTACGGATTAGGTCACTGTCTAGGGTACGACAACGGTTTAGGGTACCTGTTAGGGCTAGTGTTACTGTTAGTGTACGTGTTACTATTAGGACTTGGGTAAGTATAAGGTTTAGGGTTAGGGTTAGGGTACGTGTTAGTGTTAGTGTATGGGTTATTATTATGGCACAGCTCAGTGTAAGGGTTAGGGTTAGGGTTAGGGAACGGGTACGGTTTTGGTTACAGTTTAGTGTATGACAACATCACCCTTTGGGGGTTTATCCAGGCACATTCACCTCTAGTGTATAAAAGAGGAACACCACTGGCAAGAAGGTCTGTTTCCCTGCTTACCAGAATGGGGAAAGCAGAAATGCTGCCGCCAAATGGCCGTTGCCTGCAACAGCAGCTTTACAACCTGTGCTAATCGGCATTTCATATGCACAAGTACTGGAGGGCTGTAAATGAAACCTGTCCTCAAAATGTCTTCAGGGAGGTAATGGCCAAAATATTTCAAAATGTGGCACATATTTCAAGAAAACCATTTGAAGAGGTAAGCTGTACTCACAGTTTGAAGAAAAAAAAGGACATGCCTGAAAGCTAAATTTCAAGGCATTATGAGACACATGCAAATCCAACCACAAAGAGGTATCAGCTCACAGCAGTCAGAATAAAAATTAGTAGAAAAACTACAAACAATAAATGCTGAAGGGGTTATGGAGAAGTGCATACCCTCAACTTTAAATGGGACGTAACCTGGTAAGAGCCATTAATGGAACAGAATGGAGGTGCCTTTACAAGGTAAACAATTGCCTACCATACGATCCAGCAGGCCCACTACTTGGTCTAAAACCGAAGATGACAGAATTGGAAAGACGCAGGCAGGCAAATGTGCACTGCAGCAGTATTACAATAGTCAAGACATGGAAGCAACCAAAAATTCCATCAACAGATGAGTGGACAAAGAAGAACTGGTACATGCACAGACCGAATATTAGCCAAGGAAAAAAACGACACAATGCCATTTGCAACACCGTAGATGAGTCTAGAAGTAATCACACAACTTGTCGTAAGTCAGAAAGTGAAAGACACATATACTATGTTATCACTTATAGGTGTCACCTAAAAATTGACACCAGTGAAGATATTTCCACAGAGAAAGGCAATCACAGATTTATTAAACAAACTTATGATTCACCAATGGAAAGGTGTGAGGATTGGATACATTAAGATATCGGGGTTAACAGAGCTATACAAACAGAGGTGAAGTATATAGTCACCAAAGACCTACAGAATACCAAGAGAAGACTACTCAACATTGTGTCGTAACCTACATGGGAAAAGGATCCAAAGAACAATAGATATATGTGTAAAACAACCACATCTTGCACATCTAGAAGAAGCAAAATATTGTAATCACACTTGCTGTGATAAAAAATGAAAATTAAATTTAAAAACGAAGAATTAGTGGGATATAAAGTTAAGGGGCTTTTTCCTGGCACATTCCATTCTAATTTACAACCTAGAACACGACTTTCATTAAGGCTCTGTTGCCCTAATAACCAGATTTGTTAAAGGAGAACTGTGCTTCTTTGTGGCCGTTTCACACAGCAGCAGCTCTAAACCCAGCGATAATGGTTACTTGATATTCAAAATAATTCCAGGCTTGTAAATGACACCTGCCCTCTAAACAAATCCGTGGTCACTAAATCGAGCAAAAATCTCAAAAGACGTGCATAGTTCAAAACGACAATTTAAAGAGGCATATTTTACGCACATTTTGTATTCTTTCCTTTTCTCTCTTTTTTTTGTTAAAAAAAAGGGCAAGGAAACATGCTCAACATCAGGAATTAATAAAGCCATGCAAATCCAGTCTAGAACACGTTCACCTCACAGCCGTCAGAATGATCACCAGCAAAAAAGTCTACAACTTATAAATGGTGAAGGGGCTTTAGAGAACTGTGTACCCTCTAGCTGCTGGTGGGATGTCACCTGGTAAAAGACAGTACTGAAAAGAGAATGGAGGTGTGTTTAAAGGTAAAAATTGAGCTACCATGTGATCCGGTAGGATCACTGATGGGCCTATCACCTGAGTAGACCAGAATCAAAGAGACACAGGCTGGCAATCCTGCACTGCAGCAACACGTACCATAGCCAAGACTTGGAAGAAACCAAAATGTCCATCAACAGAAAAAATGCACCAAGAAGAAGTGGTCCGTGTACACAATGGAATATTAGCCATGGAAAAGCATGGAACAGTGCCATTGGCACCACCATAGAAGGATCTAGAGATAATCACCCACCTTGAAGTAAGAAAGAAACCAAAACACAGATATCCTATGACATCAATTATAGGTGTTACCTAAAAATTGATACCCATGAAATACTTTCCAAGAGAAGGACACTCATAGATTCAGAAAACCAAATTATGTTTAACCAAATGGAAAGGTGTAAGGAAGGCATGAATTAGGATATGGGGATTAACACACATGTACTAATACACATGAAATATATAATCACCAAATACCTACGGAATACCAAGAGAGGTCTACTCAACATTCTGTGATAACCTACATGGGAAAGGATCCAAAGATGAATAGATCGATACATACATAAAATGAACCAGATTCTGTACACCTAGAACACACACAACATTTTTATCAAATTTACTCTGATACTAAATAAAAATTAAATTTAAAAAACAAACAAGGAGTAAGGAGATACAAGCTGTTGGGGGTTTGCCCTGGCACATTCCACCTTAATTTGCAGCCTACTAACAGGATTTCCAGGAAGACTCTGTTGCTCGAAAACCCAGAGTTGGAAATATAGAAATGCTGCCACCTTGTGGCCGTTTGCGGCAAGAACGGCTTTAAACCCACTGCTAATGGTCAGTTAACATTCACAGACTCAGGGCTGTAAAGGACACCTGCCCTCAAAAAATGTCCTGAGCTAGGGAATGACCAAAAATATTCAAGACATGCAAATGTTTAAAGGAGATAGTATGAAGAGATAAGTTTGCACACTCTTCTTCAAAAGAAAGGAAAATGGATAAAAGCTCAACATCAGGAATTATTAGACTCATGCAAATCTAATCTACAAAAAGGTTTCAACTCACACACGTCAACTACCATCAGCAAAACGTCTACAAACAACACATGCTGAAAGGGTTTTAGAGAACTGTGTACTCTCTAGCTGCTGGTGAGATGTAAAGTGGTTACAGCCAATAATGAGAACAGAAAGGACCTCATTTAAAAGTAAAACCTGGGGCTTCCCTGGTGGTGCAGTGGTTGAGAGTCCACCTTCCGATGCAGGGGACACGGGTTCGTGCCCCAGTCCGGGAAGATCCCACATGCCGCAGGGTGGCTAGGCCCGTGAGGCATAACCGCTGAGCATGCGCGTCCAGAGCCTGTGCTCCACAACGGGAAAGGCCGCAACAGTGAGAGGCCATTGTACCACACAAAAAAAAGAAATGTAAAACCGAGCCACCATTCCATCCAGCAGGCCCAATGTTGGGCCTCTCACCTGAGAAGATCAGAATCGAGAAGACAGAGGCTGCAACAGCTGCACTGCAGCCACTTTCACAATAGCCAAGATACGGAAGCAACCAAAATGTCCATCAACAGATGAATTGATAAAGAAGAAGTGGTCCATGTACACAATGGAATATTAACCTTGGAAAACAATGAAACACTGCTCTTTGAGACACCATAGATGAGCCTAGAGATCATCACAGAATGTGAGGTAAGTCGGAAAGCAAAATACATATCCTATGATATCACTTATAGGCGTTATCTAACAACTGACCCAAACGAACATATTTCCACAGAGAAAGACACTCACAGACTTAGAAAACAAATTATGCGTATCTAAAAGGAAAGGTGGAGGGAATGGATAAATTAAGACCAGGTTTACCATACGTGTACAAATGCGTATTAAATACATATGTCAAAAAGACCGGCCATATAGAAACGGAGGTCTACGGGACACTCTTCAATAATTTACATGGGAGGAGGATCTGCACATCTATATCTATATATCTATATCTATATCTATATATCTATATATATACACATATACATATATATAAATATAATGTACAAACGAACCAGATTGTGTCACCTAGGACAAACAATATTCTAATCATTACCCTGATTAAAAAAATTCAAACAACGAACAAGAAGTAATGTGACATAAACTTATGGGTTTTTTTTCCTGGCACATTGCGTTCTAATTTACAACCTGGTAACATGGCTTCCAGAAAGGATCTGCTGCCCTAGTAACCGGATTTGTGGATGGAGAAATGCTGCAGACTAGAGGCCGTTTCCCACAACAGCAGCTTTAATACCAGTGCTAAGGGTCACTAAATATTCACACTCATTGCAGTCCTGTAAATGACACCTACCCTCAAAAAACATCCTGGCATCGAAAATCGACCAAAAAAATCAAGAGGGCAACCTTCCAAGAAGACAATTTCAAGAGGTTTATTGTACTCACAGTTTTTTTCTGTTTTTGTTTAACAGAAAGAAAACAAAGCATGGAAAAATGCTGAACATTAGGAATTATTAAAGACATGCAAATCCAAATTACAAAAACCTATCAGCTCACACCAGTCAAAATAGTCATCAGCAAAAGTTCTGCAAACAATAAATGCTGAAGGGGTTGTGGAGAAATGCGTACCCTCAGTTCTAAGTGGGACGTGGTAAGAGCCACTAATGAAAACACAATGTAGCTGCCTCGAAAGGTAAACATTGACCTACCATTCAATCAAGCATACCCGTGCTGGGCCTATCGCCTGAGAGGATGAGAATCAAAAAGACACAGGCTGGCAATCCTGCACTCCAGCCATATTTAACACTGCCAGCACTTTGAAGCAATGAAAATGTCCATCAACAGAGGAATGCACAAAGAAGAAGTGGTCCATGTACAGAATGGAATATTACGGCAATAAAAAAGGTAAATTCAATTTAAAAAACAAACATAAGTAAGGAGACGTCAGCTTTTGTGGGTTTATGCAGGGACACTCCACTTTAAATTATAATCAAGGAACACCACTGGCAGGAAGGTCTGTTCCCCTAGTTACCAGAGTGGGGAAAGCAGAAATGCTGCCACCCTCTGGCCGTTACCTGCAACAGCAGCTTTAAAACCTGTACTAATAGTCACTTCATATGCACAAGTACTGGAGGGCTGTAAATGAAACCTGCCCTCAAAATGTCTTGAGGGGTATAATGGCCAAAATAATTCAAAATGTGGCACATACTTCAAGAAAACAATTTGAAGATGTAAGCTGTACTCACAGTTTGAAGACAAAAAGGACATGCCTGAAAGTTCAATTTCAGGGGATTATGAGACGCATGCAAGTCCAACTACAAAGAGGTATCAGCTCACACCAGTCAGAATAACCATCAGCAAAAGAACTACAAACAATAAATGCTGAAGTGGTTGTGGAGAAGTGCATACCCTCAACTTTAAGAGGGACTTAACCTGGTAAGAGCCACTAATGAGAACAGAATGGAGGTGCCGTTACAAGGTAAACTTTGAGCTACAATATGATCCAGGAGGTCCAGTCCTGGGTCTATAACATAAGAAGACAGAATTAGAAAGACACTGGAGGGCAAATCTGCATTGCAGCAGTATAACAATAGCCAAGACATGGAAGCAAACACAAAGTCCATCAACAGATGAGTGGGTAAAGAAGAACTGGTACACATACAGATGGAATATTAGCCAAGGAAAAAAATTGCACAATGCCATTTGCAGCACCATAGATGAGTCTAGAGGTCATCAAGCAACTTGTAGTAAGTCAGAAAACAAAAGACACATATCCTATGATATCACTTAGAGGGGTTACCTAAAAATTGATAACAGTGAAGATATTTCCACAGAGAAAGGCAATCACAGATTCATTAAACAAACTTACGGTTCACCAAAGGAAAGGTGTGAGACTGTATATATTAGGATGTTGGGTTTAACAGAGATATACAAACATAGGTGAAATATATAATCACCAAACACCTATGGAACACCAAGAGAAGACTACTCAACATTATGTCATAACCTACATGGGAAAAGGATCCGAAGAAGAATAGATATATGTATATGTGTAAAAGGACCACATCTCACACACCTAGCACAAGCAAAACATTGTTATCAAAGTTGCTGTGATAAAAAATTAAAATTAAAAAAATGAATAAGAAGTAGTGAGACATAAACTTAATGGGCTTTTTCCTGGCACACTGCATTCTAATTTACAACCTACAACACGACTTCCATTGAGGCTCTGTTGCCCTAGTAACCAGATTTTGTAAAGGAGAACTGCTACCGCCTTGTGAACATTTCTCAAAACAGCAGCTTTAAACACAGCTCTAGAGCGGAGGGGAAGATGGTGGAAGAGTAAGACGCGGCGATCACCTTCTTCCCCACAGATACACCAGAAATACATCTACACGTGGAACAACTCCTACATAACACCTACTGAATGCTGGCAGAAGACCTCAGACCTCCCAAAAGGCAAGAAACTCCCCATGTACCTGGGTAGGGCAAAAGAAAAAAAGAAAAAACAGAGACAAAAGAATAGGGACGGGACCTGCACCAGTGGGAGGGAGCTGTGAAGGAGGAAATGTTTCCACAAACTAGGAAGCCCCTTCGCAGGCGGAAACTACAGGTGGTGGAAGGGGGAGTGTCACAGCTGTGGAGGAAAGCACAGCAACGGGGTGAGGAGGGAAAAGCGGGGAGATTCCCGCACAGAGAATTGGTGCCGACCGGTGCTCGCCAGCCCGAGAGGCTTGTCTGCTCACCCGCAGGGGCGGGCGGGGCTGCGAGCTGAGGCGCGGGCTTTGGTCAGAGCGCAGGGAGAGAAATGGTGTTGGTTGTGTGAACACAGCCTGTTGGGTTTAGTGCACCACGGCTAGCTGGGAGGGAGTCCGGGAAAATGTCTGGAGCTGCCGAAGAAGCAAGAGACTTTTTCTTCCCTCTTTGTTTCCTGGTGCATGAGGAGACGGGATTAAGAGCGCTGCTTAAAGGAACTCCAGAGACCAGCGCGAGCCGTGGCTAAAAGCACGGACCCCAGAGATGGGCACGAGTCGTGGCTAAAAGCATGGACCCCTGAGATGGGCGCGAGCCGTGGCTAAAAGCGCAGATCCCAGAGGCAGGCGTGAGCCGCGGCTAAAAGCACGGATCCCAGAGATAGGAGGAAGACGCTAAGGCTGCTGCTGCCGCCACCAAGGGACCTGTGTGTGAGCACAAGTCACTATCCACACCTCCCTTCCGGGGAGCCTGTGCAGCCCACGACTGCCAGGTTCCCGGGATCCAGGGACAAGTTCCCTGGGAGAATGCACGGCGGGCCTCAGGCTGGTGCAATGTCACGCCGGCCTCTGCTGCTGCAGGCTCGCCTCGCATTCCACGTCCCTCCCTCCCCTCAGCCTGAGTGAACCAGAGCCCTTGAATCAGCGGCTCCTTTAACACCATCCTGTCTGAGCAAAAAACAGAAGCCCTCCAGCGACCTACACGCAGAGGTGGAGCCAAATGCAAAGCTGAGCCACTGGGAGCTGTGAGAACAAAGAAGAGAAAGGGAAATCTCTCCCAGCAGCCTCAGAAGCAGCGGATTAAAGCTGCTTGATGTACCCTGCATCTGTGGAAGACATGAATAGACAACGAATCATCCCAAATTGATGAGGTAGACTTTGAGAGCAAGATTTATGATTTTTTCCCCTTTTACTCTTTTTGTGAGTGTGTATGTGTATGCTTCGGTATGAGATTTTGCTGTACTGCTTTGCTTCCACCATTTGTCCTACGGTTCTATCCATTCGTTTTGTTTCTTTTTAATGTATTTTCTTAATTATTATATTTTAATTTAATAACTTTATTATATTTTACTTTATTTTATTTTACTTTATCTTCTTTCTTTCTTTGTTTCCTTCCTTCCTTCCCTCCTTCCTTCCTTCCTTTCTCCCACTGCCCTCCCTCTCTCGCTGCCCCCTCCTTTCTTTCTTTCCTTCTTTCTTTCTTTCATCCATCCTTCCTTCCTTCCTTCCTTCCTTCCTTTCTTTCTTTCTTCCTACTTCTACTGACTCTTTCTCTCTAATTTTTCTCCCTTTTATTCTGAGCTGTGTGGATGAAAGGCTTTTGGTGCTGCAGCCAGGAGTCAGTGCTGTGCCTCTGAGGTGGGAGAGCCAACTTCAGGACACTGGTCAACAAGAAACCTCCCAGCTCCACATAATATCAAATGGCAAAAATCTCCCAGAGATCTCCATCTCAATGCCAGCACCCAGCTGCACTCAAGGAACAGCAAGTTACAGTGCTGGACACCCTATGCCAAACAACTAGCAAACAGGGACACAACCCCACCCATTAGCAGAGAGGCTGCTTAAAATCATAATAAGTCCACAGACACCCCAAAATACCACCAGACATGGACCTGCCCACCAGAGAGACAAGATCCAGCTTCATCCACCAGAATACAGGCACTAGTCCCCTCCACCAAGAAGCCTACACAACCCACTGAACCAACCTTAGCCACTGGGGACAGACACCAAAAACAACAGGAACTACGAACCCACAGCCTGCAAAAAGGAGACCCCAAACACAGTAAGGTAAGCAAAATGAGGAGACAGAAAAACACACTGCAGATGAAGGAGCAAGAAAAAAACGCACCAGACCTAACAAATGAAGAGGAAATAGGCAGTCTACCTGAAAAAGAATTCAGAATAATGATAGTAAACGTGATCCAAAATCTTGGAAATAGAATAGACAAAATGCAAGAAACATTTAACAAGGACATAGAAGAACTTAAGATGAAACAAACAGCGATGAACAGCACAATAAATGAAATGAAAAATACTCTAGATGGGGTCAAGAGCAGAATAACTGAGGCAGAAGGACGAATAAGTGACCTGGAAGATAAAATAGTGGAAAAAACTACTGCAGAGCAGAATAAAGAAAAAATAATGAAAAGAACTGAGGACAGTCTCAGAGACCTCTGGGACAACATTAAATGCACCAACCTTCGAATTATAGGGGGTCCAGAAGAAGAAGAGAAAAAGAAAGGGACTGAGAAAATATTTGAAGAGATTGTAGTTGAAAACTTCCCTAATATGGGAAAGGAAATAGTTAATCAAGTCCAGGAAGCACAGAGAGTCCCATACAGGATATATCCAAGGAGAAATACGCCAAGACACACATTAATCAAACTGTCAAAAGTTAAATACAAAGAAAGCATATTAAAAGCAGCAAGGGAAAAACAACAAATAAGACACAAGGGAATCCCCATTAGGTTAACAGCTGATCTCTCAGCAGAAACTCTGCAAGCCAGAAGGAAGTGGCAGGACATACTGAAAGTGATGAAAGAGAAAAACCTGCAACCAAGATTACTCTACCCAGCAAGGATCTCATTCAGATTTGACGGAGAAATTAAAACCTTTACAGACAAGCAAACGCTGAAAGAGTTCAGCACCACCAAACCAGCATTACGACAAATGCTAAAGGAACTTCTCTAGGCAAGAAACACAAGAGAAGGAAAAGACCTACAATAACGAACCCAAAACAATATAGAAAATAGGAATACGAACATACATATCGATAATTACCTTAAATGTAAATGGACTAAATGCTCCCACCAAAAGACACAGATTGGCTGAATGGATACAAAAACAAGACCCTTATATATGCTGTCTACAAGGGACCCACTTCAGACCTAGAGACACATACAGACTGAAAGTAAGGGGATGGAAAATGATAATCCATGCAAATGGAAACCAAAAGAAAGCTGGAGTAGCAATTTTCATATCAGACAAAATAGACTTTAAAATAAAGACTACTAGAAGAGACAAAGAAGGACACTACATAATGATCAAGGGATCGATCCAAGAAGAAGATATAACAATTGTAAATATTTATGCACCCAACATAGGAGCACCTCAATACATAAGGCAAATACTGACAGCCATAAAAGGGGAAATCGACAGTAACACATTCATAGTAGGGGACTTTAACACCCCACTTTCACCAATGGACAGATCATCCAAAATGAAAATAAATAAGGAAACACAAGCTTTAAATGATACATTAAACAAGATGGACTTAATTGATATTTATAGGACACTCCATCCAAAAACAACAGAATACACATTTTTCTCAAGTGCTCATGGAACATTCCCCGGGATAGATCATATCTTGGGTCACAAATCAAGCCTTGGTAAATTTAAGAAAATTGAAATTACATCAAGTATCTTTTCCGACCACAACGCCATAAAACTGGATATCAATTACAGGAAAAGATCTGTAAAAAATACAAACACATGGAGGCTAAACAATACACTATTTAATAGTGAAGTGATCACTGAAGAAATCAAAGAGGAAAAAACAAAATACCTAGAAACAAATGGCAATGGAGACACGACGACCCAAAACCTATGGGTTGCAGCAAAAGCAGTTCTAAGAGGGAAGTTTATAGCAATACAAGCCCACCTTAAGAAACAGTAAACATCTCGAATAAAAAACTTAATCTTGCACCTGAAGCAATTAGAGAAAGAACAAAAAACCCCCAAAGTTAGCAGAAGGAAAGAATCATAAAAATCAGATCAGAAATAAATGAAAAAGAAATGAAGGAAACAATAGCAAAGATCAGTAAAACTAAAAGCTGGTTCTTTGAGAAGATAAACAAAATAGATAAACCATTAGCCAGACTCATCACGAAAAAAGGGAGAAGACTCAAATCAATAGAATTATAAATGAAAAAGGAGAAGTAACAACTGACACTGCAGAAATACAAAAGATCATGAGAGATTACTACAAGCAACGCTATGCCAATAAAATGGACAAGCTGGAAGAAATGGACAAATTCTTAGAAATGCACAACCTCCCAAGACTGAATCAGGAAGAAATAGAAAATATGAACAGACCAATCACAAGCACTGAAATTGAAACTGTGATTAAAAATCTTCCAACAAACAAAAGCCCAGGACCAGATGGCTTCACAGGCGAATTCTATCAAACATTTAGAGAAGAGCTATCACCTATCCTTCTCAAACTCTTCCAAAATATAGCGGAGGGAGGAACACTCCCAAATTCATTCTACGAGGCCACCATCACCTTGATACCAAAACCACACAAGGATGTCACAAAGAAAGAAAACTACAGGCCAATATCACTGATGAACATAGATGCAAAAATCCTCAACAAAATACTAGCAAACAGAATCCAACAGCACATTAAAAGGATCATACACCATGATCAAGTGGGGTTTATTCCAGGAATGCAAGGATTCTTCAATATACGCAAATCAATGTGATAAACTGTATTAACAAATTGAAGGAGAAAAATCGTATGATCATCTCAATAGATACAGAGAAAGCTTTTGACAAAATTCAACACCCATTTATAATAACCCTGCAGAAAGTAGGCATAGAAGGAACTTTCCTCAACATAATAAAGGCCATATATGACAAACCCACAGCCAACATCATCCTCAATGATGAAAAACTGAAAGCATTTACACGAAGATCAGGGAAAAGACAAGGTTGCCCACTCTCACCACTCTTATTCAATATAGTATTGGAAGTTATAGCCACAGCAATCAGAGAAGAAAAGGAAAGAAAAGGAATCCAAACCGGAAAAGAAGAAGTAAAGCTGTCACTGTTTGCAGATGGCATGATACTATACATACAGAATCCTAAAGATGCTACCAGAAAACTACTAGAGCTAATCAATGAATTTGGTAAAGTTGCAGGATACAAAATTAATGCATAGAAATCTCTTGCATTCCTATACACTAATGATGAAAAATCTGAAAGTGAAATCAAGAAAACACTCCCATTTACCACTGCAACAAAAAGAATGAAATATCTAGGAATAAACCTACCTAAGGAGACAAAAGAACTGTATGCAGAAAATTATAAGACACTGATGAAAGAAATTAAAGATGATATAAATAGATGGAGAGATATACCATGTTCTTGGATTGGAAGAATCAACATTGTGAAAATGACTCTACTACCCAAAGCAATCTACAGATTCAATGCAATCCCTATCAAACTACCACTGGCATTTTTCACAGAACTAGAACAAAATGTTTCACAATTTGTATGGAAACACAAAATACCCCGAATAGCCAAAGCAATCTTGAGAACGAAAAACGAAGCTGGAGGAATCAGCCTCCCTGACTTCAGACTATATGACAAAGCTACAGTAATCAAGACAGTATGGTACTGGCACAAAAAGAGAAAGCTAGATCAATGGAACAGGATAGAAAGCCCAAAGATAAACCCACACACATATGGTCACCTTATCTTTGATCAAGGAGGCAGGAATGTACAGTGGAGAAAGGACAGCCTCTTCAATAAGTGGTGCTGGGGAAACGGGAGGGTTACATGTAAAAGTATGAGATTAGATCACTCCCTAACACCATACACAAAAATAAGCTCAAAATGGATTAAAGACCTAAATGTAAGGCCAGAATCTATCAAACTCTTAGAGGAAATCATAGGCAGAACACTCTATGACATAAATCACAGCAAGATTCTTTTTGACCCACCGCCTAGAGAAATGGAATTAAAAACAAAAATAAACAAATGGGACCTAATGAAACATCAGAGCTTTTGCACAGCAAAGGAAACCATAAACAAGACCAAAAGGCAACCCTCAGAATGGGAGAAAATATTTGCAAATGAAGCAACTGACAAAGGATTAATTCCCCAAAATTAAAAGCAGCTCATTCAGCTCAAGAACAATAAAAAAACAACCCAATCCAAAAATGGGCAGAATACCTAAATAGACATTTCTCCAAAGAAGATATACAGACTGCCAACAAACACATGAAAGAATGCTCAACATCATTAATCATTAGGGAAATACAAATCAAAACTACAATGAGATATCATCTCACACCAGTCAGAATGGCCATCATCAAAAAATCTAGAAACAATAAATGCTGGAGAGAGTGTGGAGAAAAGGGAACACTCCTTCACTGCTGGTGGGAATGTGAATTGGGACAGCCACTATGGAGAACAGTATGGAGGTTCCTTAAAAAACAACAAATAGACCTACCATATGACCCAGCGATCCCACTACTGGGCATATACCCTGAGAAAACCATAATTCAAAAAGAGTCATGTACCAAAATGTTCATTGCAGCTCTATTTAAAATAGCCCGGTGATGGAAACAACCTAAGTGCGCATCATCAGATGAATGGATAAAGAAGATGTGACACATATATACAATGGAATATTACTCAGCCATAAACAGAAACGAAATTGAGCTATTTGTAATGAGGTGGATAGACCTAAATCTGTCATACAGAGTGAAGTAAGTCAGAAAGAGAAAGACAAATACCGTATGCTAACAAATATATATGGAATTTAAGGAAAAAAATGCCATGAAGAAACGAGGGGTAAGACAGGAATAAATACACAGACCTACTGGAGAACAGACTTGAAGATACGGGGAGGGGGGAGGGGGAGCTGTGACAAAGCGAGAGAGAGGCATGGACATATATACACTATCAAACGTAAGATAGATAGCTAGTGGGAAGCAGCTGCATAGAACAGGTATATCAGCTCCAGGCTTTGTGACCGCCTGGAGGGGTGGGATAGGGAGGGTGAGAGGGAGGGAGATGCAAGAGGGAAGAGATATGGGAACATATGTATATGTATAACTGATTCACTTTGTTATAAACAGAAACTAACACACCATTCTAAAGCAATTATACCCCAAAAACGGTGTTAAAAAAAAAAAACACAGCGCTAATGCTCACTTGATATTCTAAATAATTGCAGGCCTGTAACTGACACCTGGCCTCTAAACAAATCCTTGGGTCGTAAATCCAGCAAAAAACTCAAAAGATGTGCACATTTTAAAATGACAAAAGACATGCACATTTTAAAACGACAATTTCAAGAGGCATATTTTTCGCTCCTTTTGTCTTCTCTTTTTTTTCTTTCTGTCTTTTTTTTTGTTAAAAAAAGAGCAAGGAAAACGGCTCAACATCAGTAACTAATAAAGCCATACAAATCCAGTCTACAAAAATATTCACCTCAGAGCTGTCAGAATGATCGTCATCAAAAAAGTCTACAGAGAATAAATGTTGAAGGGGTTTTAGAGAACTGTGTACCCTCTAGCTGCTGGTGGGATGTCACCTGGTAACAGCCAGTAGTGAGAACACAATGGAGGTGCGTTTAAAGGTAAAAATTGAGCTACTATGTGATCAGGTAGGCTCACTGATGGGCCTATCACCTGAGTAGACCTGAATCAAAAAGACACAGGCTGGCAATCCTTCACTGCAGCAACATGTACCATAGCCAAGAGCTGGAAGAAACCAAAATGTCCATCAACAGAAAAATGCACCAAGAAGAAGTGGTCCATGTACACAATGGAATATTAGCCATGGAAAAGCATGGAACAATGCTGTTGGCACCACCATAGAAGGATCTAGAGATAATCACCCTACCTGAAGTAAGAAAGAAAACGAAAGACAGATATCCTATTACATCACTTATAGGTGTTACCTAAAAATTGATACCCATGAAATAATTTCCAAGAGAAGGACACTCATAGATTCAGAAAACCAAATTATGTTTAACCAAATGGAAAGGTGTAAGGAATGTATGAATTAGGATATGGTGTTTAACAGACATGTAGTAATACATATGAAATATATAATCACAAAATACCTATGGAATGCTAAAAGAGGTGTACTCAACACTCTGTAATAACCTACACGGGAAAGGATCCAAAGATGAATAGATCAATACATTGATATAATGAACCAGATTCCATACACCTAGAAAAAACACAGTATTTTTATCCAATTTGCTGTGATAATAAATAAAAATTAAATGTAAAAAACAAACAAGAAGGAAGGAGATATAAGCTCCTGGGAGTTTGCCGTGGCACATTCTGCTCTAATTTGCAGCTTACAAACACGATTTCCAGGAAACCTCTGTTGCCCAAAAACCCAGAGTTGGAAATGTAGAAATGCTGCCGCCTTGTGGCCGTTTCCCACAAGAGTGGCTTTAAAACCACAGCTAACGGTCACTTAACATTCACAAGGACTCAGGACAGTAAAGGACAACTACCCTCAAAAATTCACAACTGGCAAAATTTTCAAGGAGATAGTAGGAAGAGGTAAATTTTACTCATTATTTTTCTAAAAACAAGGAAAATGGATAAAAGCTCAACAACATAAATTTTTAAACTCATGCAAATCTAGCCTACAAAAAGATTTCAACTCACACACGGCAACTACCATCAGCCAAAGGTCTACAAACAATAAATGCTGAAGGGGTTTTAGAGAACTGTGTACCCTCTAGCTGCTGGTGAGATGTAAAGTGGTAAGAGCCAATAGTGAGAACAGAAAGGAGCTGTGTTTAAAAGTAAAAATTGAGCCAGCATTCCATTCAGCAGGCCCACCGCTGAACCTCTCACCTGAAAATACCAGAGCCGAGAAGGCACAGACTGCAACAGCTTCACTGCAGGATTTTTCACAATAGCCAAGACACGGAAGCAACCAAAATGTCCATCAATGGATGAATGGATAAAGAAGTGGTCCATGTACATAATGGAATATTAGCCATGGAAAACAGTGAAACACTGCTCGTTGAGGCACCATTTATGAGCCTAGATATAATCTCAGAACATGCCGTAAGTCAGAAAGAAAAAGACATATAGTATGATATCACTTATAGGCGTTATCTAACAACTGACAAAAATGATAGCATTTTCACAGAGAAAGAAACTCACAGACTTAGAAAACAAACTATTCTTATGTAAATGGAAAGGTGGGTGGTATGGAAAATTAAGATTAGGGTTACCATATGTGTACATATACCTACTAAATACATTTATCAAAGAGACCGACCATATAGCAAGGGAGGTCAATGGAGCACTCTGCAATAATTTACATGGGAAGAGTATCTGTACATGAATATATTACATATGTGTGTGTGTGTGTGTGTGTGTGTATATGTAATGTACAAATGAACCAGATTGTATACACCTAGGACAAACAATATTCTAAATATTACCTCGATTTAAAAAGACTAAAAAATCGAACAAGAAATAATGGAATATTAACTTATGGGATTTTTTCTTAGCACATTCCATTCTAATTTACAACCTGGGAACACAACTTCCAGAAATGTTGTGCTGCCCTAGAAACCAGTTTTGGGAATGGAGAAATGCTGCCGCCTTGTGGCCGTTTCCCCCAACAGCCCCTTTAAAGCCAGTAGTAGTGGTCACTAAATATTCACACTCATTACAAGCCTGTAAATGTCACCTGTTCTCAAAAAAATCCTGGGGTCAAAAATCGACGAAAAATTCAAAACAGGGCAGCCTTCCCAGAAGACCACTTCAAGTGGTTTATTGTACTCACAGTGTTTTTCTGTTTTCGTTTAACAGAAAGAAAACAAAGCATGGAAAAATGCTGAACATTAGGAATTATTAAAGACATGCAAATCCAAGTTACAAAAACCTATCAGCTCACACCAGTCATAATGGCCATCAGCAAAAATTCTGCAAACAATAAATGCTGAAGGGGTTGTGGAGAAATGCGCACCCTCGTTTCTAAGTGGGACATGGTAAGAACCAGTAATGAAAACACAAAGGAGGTGCCTTGATAAGGTAAATATTGAGCTACCATTCAATCAAGCATACCCACTGCTGGGCCTATCACTTGAGAGGATGAGAATCCAAAAGACACAGGGTGGCAATCCTGCACTCCAGCAATATTTACCACAGCCAACACTTGGAAGCAACAAAAATGTCTGTCAACAGAGGAAGGCACAAAGAAGAAGTGGTCCATGTACACAATGGAATATTACTCCAATAAAAAAAATATATAATTTCAATTTAGAAACCAAACGTAAGTTAGGAGACATCAGCTTTTGGGGGTTTGTCCGGGCACATTCCTCTCTAATATATAACCGACGAACACCACTGGCAGGAGGGACTCTTTCTGTAATTCCCAGAATTGGGAAAGGAGAAATGCTGCCGCCCAATGGCTGATACCTTCAACAGCAGCTTTAAAATCTGTGCTAATGGTCACTTCATATGCACAAGTACTGGAGGGCTGTAAATGAAACCAGCCCTGAAAATGTCTTCAGGGAGGTAATGGCCAAAATATTTCAAAATGTGACACATACTTCAAGAAAACCATTTGAAGAATTAAGCGCTACTCACAGCTTGAAAAAAAAAGAGGACATGCCTGAAAGTTCAATTTCAAGGGATTATGAGATGCATGCAAATCCAACCTCAAAGAGGTGTCAGCTCACACCTGTCAGAATAAACATCAGCAGAAAAACTACAAACAATAAATGCTGAAAGGGTTGTGGACAAGGGCATACCCTCAAATTTAAGTGCAACATAACCTGGTAAGAGCCACTAATGAGTACAGAATGGAGACGCCTTTACAAGGTAAACATTTTGCTACCATATGATCTAACAGGCCCTCTCCTGGGCCTATAACCGAAGAAGACATAGTTGAAAGACACAGGCAGGCAAATGTGCATTTCAGCAGTGTTACAATAACCAAGACATGGAAGCAACCAAAAAGTCCATCAACAGGCGAGTGGACAAAGAAAAACTGGTCCACGTACAGATGGAATATTAGCCAAGGAAAACAATGACACAATGCCATTTGCATCACCGTAGATGAGTCTAGAAGTAATCACGCAACTTGTAGTAAGTCAGAAAGCGAAAGACACGTATCCTGTGATATCACTTATAGGTGTTACCTAAAAATTGATACCAGTGAAGATATTTCCACAGAGAAAGGCAAACACAGATTCATTAAACAAACTTATGGTTCACCAATGGAAAGGTGTGAGGATTGGATACATTAGGATGTCAGAGTTAACAGAGATATACAAACACAGGTGAAGTATATAATCACCAAAGACCTACGGAATACCAAGAGAAGACTACTCAACATTGTGTCATAACCTAAAATGGGAAAAGGATCCAAAGAAGAAAAGAGATAGGTATATGTGGAAAACAACCACATCTTGCACACCTAAAACAAGCAAAACTTTGTAATCACACTTGCTGTGATAAGCAATGAAAATTAAATTTAAAAAAAGAACAATATTTAGTGAGATATAAACATAAGGGGCTTTTTCCTGGCCCATTCCATTCTAATTTGCAACCTAGAACAGGACTTCCATTGAGGCTCTGTTTCCCTAGTAACCAGATTTGGTTAATGAGAACTGCTGCCGCCTTGTGGCCGTTTCACACAACAGCAGCTCTAACTGCAGCTGTAATGGTTACTTGATAGTCAAAATAATTGCAGGCCTGTAAATGACACCTGTCCTCAAAACAATCCTTCGGTCGTAAATCGAGCAAAAATCTCAAAAGACATCCATATTTCAAAACGACAATTTCAAGAGGCATATTTTATGCACATTTTATATTCTGCCTCTTTTTCTCTTATAGAAAAAGGCATGGAAAAACGCTCAACGTCAGGAATTAATAAAGCCATGCAAATCCGGTCTAGAAACACGTTCACCTCACAGCCGTCAGAAGGATCATCGGCAAAAAAGTCTACATAGTATAAATGCTGAAGGGGTTTTAGAGAACTGTGTACCTTCTAGCTGCTGATGGGATGTAACCTGGTAAGAGCCAGTACAGAGAACCAAACGGAGGTGTGTTTAAAGGTAAAACTTGAGCTACTATGTGATCTGGTTGGCCCACTGATGGGCCTATCAGCTGAGTAGCCCTGAATCAAAAAGTCACAGGCTGGCAATCCTTCACTGCAGCAACATGTACCATAGCCAAGAGCTGGAAGAAACCAAAATGTCCATCAACAGAAAAATGCACCAAGAAGAAGTGGTCCATGTACACAATGGAATATTAGCCATGGGAAAGCATGGAACAGTGCCGTTGGCACCAGCATAGAAGGATCTAGAGATTATCACCCTACCTGAAGTAAGAAAGAAAACGAAAGACAGATATCCTATTACATCACTTATAGGTGTTACCGGAAGGTTGATACCCATGAAATAATTTCCAAGAGAAGGACACTCATAGATTCAGAAAACCAAATTATGTTTAACCAAATGGAAAGGTGTAAGGAATGTATGAATTAGGATATGGGGGTTAACAGACATGTAGTAATACATATGAAATATATAATCACAAAATACCTATGGAATGCTAAAAGAGGTGTACTCAACACTCTGTAATAACCTACATGGGAAAGGATCCAAAGATGAATAGATCTATACATAGATATAATGAAGCAGATTCTGTTCAGCTAGAACACACACAACAATTTTCTCAAATTTGCTCTTATAATTAATAAAAATTAAATTTAAAAAAAGCAAACAAGAATTATGGAGATATAAGCTCTTGGGTGTTTGTCCTGACACATTCCACTCTAAATTGCAGCCTACAAACACTATTTCCAGGAAAGATCTGTTGCCCAAAATCCCAGAATTGGAAACATAGGAATGCTGTCGCCTTGTGCCATTTCCCGCAAGAGCGGCTTTAAAACCACAGGTAACCGTCACTTAACATTCACAAGGACTCACTCTGGGCTGTAAAGCACACCTGCCATCAAAACTTGTGCTGAGGTATGGAATGGCCAAAAAAATTCAAACCTGGCAAATTTTTCAAGGAGATAGAATGAAGAGGTAAGTTTTACCCACTATTTTTCGATAAAAAAAGAAAATGGATAAAAGCTCAACATCAGGAATTATTAGACTCATGCAAATCTAACCTACAAAAAGGTTTCACTTCACGCAAGTCAACTACCATCAGCCAAAAGTCTACAAACAATAAATGCTGAAGGTGTTTTAGAGAACTGTGTATCCTCTAGCTGCTTGTGAGATGTAAAGTGGTAAGATCCGGTAATGAGAACAGAAAGGAGCTGCGTTTAAAAGTAAAAATTGAGACGTCATTCGATCCAACACACCCACCACTGGGCCTATCACCTAAGCGCCGAATCGAGAAGACACACGCTGACAAACCTGTACTGAAGTAATACTGAAAATAGCCAGGACATGGAAGCAGCAAAAATGTCAGTTAACAGATGAATGGACAAAGAAGAAGTGGTACATGTACCTAATGGAAGATTAGCTTTCAGAAAAATGAACAATGTCGTTTTCACGACTGCAGGTGGGTCTAGAAATAATCATAATATGTGAAGTCAAAAGGGTATGATGTATATCCTATGATGTAATTTATAGATGTTATCT
Organism: Orcinus orca; assembly: GCF_937001465.1. Taxonomy (NCBI): domain Eukaryota; kingdom Metazoa; phylum Chordata; class Mammalia; order Artiodactyla; family Delphinidae; genus Orcinus; species Orcinus orca. The sequence goes on along the minus strand of NC_064561.1, from coordinate 47,801,801 downwards.
TAAGATTCCTACCAATGAACATATTTCCAAAGGAAAAGACACTCAGAGACGTATAAAACAAACTAATGGTTAACCAAAATGAAAGGTGAGTGGATGAGTAAATTAGGATTATGGGGTTAACATACATACACTAATATATGTTATAAGTATATAAACTTATAATATATAAAATATACAAATCATATAATCATTAATATATATAAATTATATAATCACCAAACACCTACCAAATACCAAGGGAGCTCTACTCAACACTCTATAATAGCCTACATGGTAACAGGATCCAATGATGAACAGATATATGTATGAAAAATTGATCCTAATTGGTACATCCAGAGAATCACAACACTCTAATAAAATTTACTCCAATAGGGGCTTCCCTAGTGGTGCAGTGGTTGAGAATCTGCCTGCCAATGCAGGGGACACGGGTTCGAGCCCTGCTCTGGGAGGATCCCACATGCCGTGGAGCAACTATGCCCATGAGCCACAACTACTGAGCTTGCGCGTCTGCAGCCTGTGCTCCACAACAAGAGAGGCCACAATAGTGAGAGGCCCACGCACCTCGATGAAGAGTGGTCCCCGCTTGCCGCAACTAGAGAAAGCCCTCGCACAGAAACGAAGACGCAACACAGCCAAAAATAAATAAATAAATATTAAAGGCAAAGGAGAGAGGGGAAATTGTAGATCGAGGAAGAATCTAGTTTAAAAAAATTTACTCCAATAAGAAACATAAAATAAATTTAGAAAACAAACGTAAGTAGGAGACATAAGCTTTTGGGAGTTTGTCCTGGGACATTCCACTACAATTTGCAACCTAGGACCACAACTTCAAGGAAGGCTCTCCTGTCCTTGTAACCAAAGCTGGGAATGTAGAAATCTGCCGCCTTGTGGTCAATTCCCGCAACAGCAGCTTTAATCCCAGTGCTATTGGTCACTTAATATTCACAAGGACTGCAGGGCTTTAAATGACACCTGCCCTCAAAAAATATCTTGCGGTCAGGAATGGACATTAATATGCAAAACGGTAGAAAATCCAGAGAAGACAATTTCGAGAGGTAAATTTCCTCACAGTGTTTTTTTTTAAGGACATGAAAAAATGTTCAACATCAAAAATTATTAGGGACATGCAAATTTAAACTACCAAAAGGTATCAGCTCACAATAGTCTGAATGGCCATCAGAGAAAAATGTCTGCAAACAATAAATGCTGAATGGGTTTCCGAGAATGGATACACTCATATGCTTTTGCTGGGATGTAAACTGGTAACAGCCACTAATCAGAACAGAATGAAGGTGCCTTTAAAAGGTAAAAATTGAGCTACTATGTGATCCTGCCAAAACACTAATGGGCCTGTAACCCGAGAACACCAGAATTCAGAAATACCCAGGTACCCAAAAATGCTCTTCAGCGATACTTACAATAGCCAGACATGGATGCAAGCAAAATGTTCAAAAACAAATGAATGGGCAAAGAAGTGGTACATGTACACAATCGAATATTATCCATGGAAATGATGAAACAATGCCTTTTCCATCACCACTGATGAACCTAGGGGTAATCATACTACGTAAAGTAAGTCACAAAAAGAAAGACAAATACCCGATGACATCATTTACTAGGGTTATCTAAAAATTGATACCCATGAATATATTTCCACTGCGAAAGACCCATACAGACTTTGAAAAAGGTGAAAGGAATGGAAAAATTAGGATGTTGGGGTTAACATGCATTTAATAATTCACATAAAATATATAATCAAGAAGGACCTACTGGATGCCAAGGGAGGTCTACTCAACTCTCTCTAATGACCAACATGCGAAAGAATCTAAACCTGATTAGATATATGTATACATATGAATGAACCATCTTCTTTACACCTAGAACAAACACAACATTGTAATCAAATTTACTCTGATAAGAAATAAAAATTAAATTAAACAAGAAGTAATGTGACACAAGATTTTGTGTATTTGTCCTGGCACTTTACACTCCAATAGACAATCTAGGAAGAGGAATTCCACTAAACCAATGTTTTACCTAGCAATCAAGGTGAGTATGAATAAATTCCACTGCCTTGTTGCCCTTTCCTGCAACTTTAAAAACAATGCTTATGGGTACTTAATATTCAGAAGAACTGTTGGGCTCTACATGACACCCACAATCAGGAAATGTCCACAGGTAAGTAAGCAAACTAAATTCCAAGGGAACAGACTTTCAAGATCCTATTTCCATAGGTAAATTTTACACTGTTTAAAAGAAAAGCACTTGAAAAGATGTTCTAATTCCTATATTATTAGCGTCATGGAAATCAAAACTACAATGAGGGGTCACTTCACATGAGTAAGAATAGCCACCATTGAAACATCTACAAACAGTAAATGCTTGAGAGGTTGTAGAGAAAAGGCAACCCTCCTATGCTGCTCTTGGGATCTAACATGGTAACAGCCACTATAAATAAGAGTATGGAGGTGCCTTTACAAGGTAAATTTAGAGGTACCATATGATCCAGCTGTCCCACTCCCAGGCGTATAACAGGAGAAAACCAGATTTGGAAAACACACATGCACCCACATGTGTACCGCAGCACAATTTACAACGTCTAAGACATGGAAGCAACCAAAATATCCATCAGCAGATGGACGGATAAAGAAGCGGTACATGTTCACAGTGAAATATTACTCAGAAATGAAAAGAATGAAGGAATGCCATTTGCAGCATCATAGATAGAATTAGAGATAATCATACTAAGTGAAGTAAGTCAGAAAGAGAAAGTCAAATATCATATGATACTACTTATAGCTGAAATTTAAAAATTGATACCAATGAACTAATTTACAAGAGAGAAACAGGGACTTTCCAGGTGGTCCAATGGTTAAGAATCTGAGCTTCCAATTCAGGGGGCATGGGTTCGATCCCTGGTGTTGGGAGAACTAATATCACACATGCCTTGCAGTACAGCCAAAGAAATAAAATAAAAGAGAGAGAAACAGATGCACAGACTTAGAAAACAAACTTATGCTTACCCAATGAGAAAGGTGGGTGAAAGCAATAAATCAATCAGGAGGCTGGGGGAAATATTTACACACTAATACATATAAAATAGATTATCAACAAGGACCTACTGCATAGCAAAGGGAAGTCTACTCAACACTCTCTAATAACCTATATGGGAAAAGGATCTGAAGATGAATAGACATATGAATATACATAACTGAACAAGATTCTGTACGCCTACCACAAACAGAATATTTTAAATCAACTTTACTCCAATAAAAAAGAAAAATTAAATTAAAACAAAAACAAGAAGTAACAAAACAGAAGATTTGGGGTGTTTGTTCTGCCACAGCCCACACTAATTTACAATCCAAGAGCCCGTCTTCCACAGTGGGTCTGGTTACCCAAGTAACCAGAGAGGGGCATGAAGGAAATCCTAACATCTGTGCCCATTTCCACAACAGCAACTTTAAAACATGTGCTTATGGGCACTTCATATTCACAAGGACTGCCAGGGTGTAAATGACACCTGCCCTTAACAAATGTCCTGTGGTAGTTATCGAGCCAAAATTCAAAATAGTCAGACTTTCAAAAGCCCAATGTCAACTGTAACTTTTCCTCACAGTGTTTAAAAAAACACATGCAAAGATGCTCAAAATCTTGTATTATTGGAGAGACACATGCAAATCAAAACTACAACAAGGTATCACCTCACACAGTCAGAATGGCCATCATCAAAACGTTTACAAACCATAAATGCTGGAGAGGACATGGAGAAAAGGGAACCCTCCTATGCTGTTGGTGTGATGTAAGCTGGTAAGAGCCACTATAAAGTACAGTATGGAGATGTCTTTTAAAAGTAAAAATAGAGCTACCATATCATCCAGCAGTCTTCCTTCTGAGTGTATATCTGCAGAAAGCCAGAAATGAAAATGGCAAATGCACCCAAACCCAAACACGCACTGCAGCACTGTTTACAATAGCCAAGACATGGAGGCAACCAAAATGTCCATCAACAGATGAATGGATAATGAAGAAGTTGTACATGTACACAATCAAATAAATATTACTCAGAAATGAAAAAGCATGATCACCTCTAGGTCCATTTCTGTTGCTGCAAATGACATTATTTCATTCTAAGTGAAGTAAGTCAGATAGAAAAAGACAAATATCATATGATATCACTTATAGTGGAGTCTAAAAAATGATAGAAATGAACAAATTTGTAAAACAGAAACAAACCAACAGACTTCATATATCCTTCAGGGAGAAAAAATTTTAAATGTTTCCAATCACTAAATGTCAACCTGAAAAATGTAAGCAATAAATAACACAGTAAAGGTATTAATTCTCCCCAAATTAACCTATACCAGGCATTAGCAAACTAAACCTGGAGATCACATCCAGCCTATCATCTTCTTTTGTAAATTAAATTTAATGAATGATCCACAAGAAAACCCATAATGAGACGTCAGGTCACACCTCTCAACGTGGCTATTATTCCAAAGTATACAAATATGAAATGTTGTTCATGACATGGAGAAGGCAATCCTAGTACACTGGTGGTGGGACTGTAAGTTGGTACACCCACTATGAAAAGAATATGGAGGTCCTGATAAAAGCTAAAAGTAGAACTATCATATTAGCCAGTAATTCCACTGCTTGGTATATGTCCAAAGAAAATGAAGACACCAATTTGACAAGATACATGCATCCCAATGTTCATAGCAGCATTATTTACAATTGCCAACATATGGAAGCAAACTAAATGTCCATCAACAGATGAGTGGATAAAGAAGATGTGGTATGTATACACAATAGACTATTACTCAGCCATTAAAAGGATCAAATTCTGCCATTTGCAACAACATGGATAGGCCTAGAATATTTATGTGTACTTAAGTTAGAGAAGGACAAATACACTATGTTCTCACTTCTCTGTAGAATCTAAAAATGCAAGAAATGTATGTATATAACAAAACAGAAATAGACTCACAGAGAACAAATTAGTGGTTACTGGTGGGGCGACTTAAAGGGGGAGGGAAAAACAGTAGTTTGTTTCTCTAAATCCAGTACCCCTATGTATGAAATAAACAAACAAGGATATATAGCACAACACAGGGAAATATAGACATTATTGTGTAATCACTTTAGTGGAACACGATCTATAAAAATATTCAATCCATATGTTGTACCCCTGAGACTAATGTAATATTGTAAATCAACTATACTTCAATTTAAATAATCCATAGGGTGGCTGAATGGATTAAAGAAAGTTCAATTATACTGTGTACAAGATATTCATGTTAACTTCTAATCCATATATAGCATAAAATTGAAAGATTGGGAACAAAATACTCCATGAAAATGATACTTGACTGACTAGTCTATTATGATATAAAAAAGACTTGAAGTCAAACCTCTCAAAGGAAAGAAGGTTATCATATAATGATAAATGGATTAATTCATCAAGAAATCATGACAATTATAAATATGTACGTATCCAGCTTTGGAGCCTCTCAACATATAAAGAATATATTAACCCACGTGAAGGGGAAAATGTGCAGAAATAAAATAATGGTAAGAAACATCGATACCCAACTTTCAACACTGTATAGATCATCCGGACATAATATCAATCAGGAAACACTGAACCTGAACACACACTTGATATCAAATGAACCTAACATACATCTACAGTATATTCCACTCAACAGCAGCAAACTTTCCATTGTTCTTAAGTACACGTAGAACATTGCCTAAGGTAGATCCTATGTTAAGCCACAAAACAAGTCTTCAAAAATCCAAGAATATTGAAATCATATCAAGGATCATTTCCAACCACAATGGTATGAAACTGAAATTCAATATTAAAAAGAATAATTGAAAATTGAAGAACACTTGGAAATTGGACAATAAGCTCTTGAATAGCCAATGCATACAGGAATAAATCAAAACGGAAATTTAAAAGAAATCTTAAAGCAAACAAAATTGGAAACACAAAGTACCTAAATTTATGGAATACAGGAACAAGACTGCAATTCAAAGAGTTATGTTTACAGTAATAGATGCATATATTTTCAAAGAATTCTTGAGAGGGGATCAAGATGATAGAGTAGGAAGATACTGAGCTCCCCTGCTGCCAAAGGCACACCCAAGTTACAACAACTTACACGGAAATTATCTCTGAAGACCAGCAGGGAATGTTTTCCACAACTAAAGATATAAGGAAGGAGAAACCACAAGGCAGGTAGGAGAACTGGAAACACAGTCTAATTGGAACCCACACATATAGCACAGTGACCCACAGCTGGAAGATATCACAATTGCATAGGTCCTCCACATGGAGGGAAGGGTATGAGCCTGGCATTAGGCTGCTCAGCCCAGGGTTCCTGCACTGGAAGAAAAGAACACAGCAGGTCTGGCTTTGAAAACTTGCAGGGCTTATTTTCAGGAAATCTGGAGACTAAAGGAAACTGAGACTGCTCTCATAGGGCACACACAAATCTCACATGTTCTCAGTCCCTGTGCAGAGCCAATAGAGTGAAAGACACGTGTGCCAGACCCACTTGCTAATCTCGGAGAGCTTCTTGGAAAGGCAAGAGGCAACTGGGACTCCCACTAGGAACTGAGACATGGGCAAGCAACATTTTAGAATCTTCCCTGGAACTGATTAGAATCAGGGGCCTGCCCCATTTACCACCATGCCCATAGCACTCCCGCACCAGAAGGTCTCACAACCAGACACACTGGGGGCCTACGCTGTCCACCTGTGCACCTGGAGCACCACACAGCCACCCATAATGGAGGGCTGCCTTGGATATCAGCACACCCATGGCAATCAATCACATACTGCAGGGGTTCACAGCCATTTAGGCCAGGGTCCAATACCACCTACCAGCTTGTCTACAGCAGTTGGCCCCACCGTAAGAGAAAGGTGTGTGCAGCCCACACAGGGAACACCCCTGGAGCATGTGGCTCTGCTGGCCAGAGGACAATGTGCTGCTGGGCCCTATCAGTCATCTCCTATATAAGGCCACTTCTCTGAGACCCGGGAATGTAACAACCTGAACCTAATGAATAAAGATGTACAGAGACTTAGGAAGCATAAGGAAATAGAGGAATATGTTACAAATGAAGTAACAAGACACGACATCAGAAAAAGAACTGAATAAAACAGGGATAAGCATTCTACCCGATAAAAAAAAGTGTTCACAGTAATGATTATAAAGACGCTCACCCAAGTCAGGAGAAGAATAGATAGACATAGTGAGAATTTCAACAGAGTAATAACATGTCAAAAAGAACAAAACAGTGAACAATACAATAAAAGAGATTAAAACACACACACATGTACATGAGAGAAGCCCCATTATACTGTATGATACAGAAGAACAGATCAGTGAAATGGAAAACAGAGTAGTGAAAATCACCCAAACTGAATAGCACAAAGTAAAAGCAATTAAGAGTATACGTAAAGGGACCTCTGAGACAACATCAAGAGTATTAACATGAGCATTACAGGGGCCCCAGAACGAGGAGAAGAGAGAAACGGGCAGATAACTTATTGGAGGATACAGGAACTGATAACTTTCCTAACCTGGGGAAGGAAACACACATCCAGGTCCAGGAAAAACAGAGTTCCAAACAAGATGAAGACAAACAGGTCCACACCAAGACATATTATAAAGCTCCAAAAATTTAAAAATTTAAAGAGTGATCACAGAGGCAGTGAAATAAAAGGGTCTAGTTATGTTCAAGGTATTCCCATAAGACTGTCAGATGACTTCTCAGCACAATTTTCAAACTAGGAAGGAATGATAGGATATAATCAATGGGCTAAAAAGAAAAAGTCTACAACAGGAATACTCTACCAGCAAAATTATTATTCAGAATTGCAGGACAGGGCTTCCCTGATGTCACAGTGGTTGAGAATCTGCCTGCCAATGCAGGGGACACGGGTTCGGGCCCTGATCCAGGAAGATCCCACATGCCACAGAGCAACTAAGCCTGTGTGCCACAACTACTGAGCCTGTGCTCTAGAGCCCATGAGACACAACTACTGAGCCTGCTAGCCACAACTACTGAAGCCTGAGCACCTAGAGCCCATGTTGCACAACAAGAAGAGCCACTGCAATGAGAAGCCCATGCACCACAATGGCCCATGCACCACAACGAAGAGTAGCCTCCACTTGCCACAACTAGAGAAAAGCCCACGCACTGCAATGAAGACCTAATACAGCCAAAAATAAATAAATAAATTTATGGAGGAAAGAAAGAATTGAAGGAGAGGTCAAGAGTTTCCCAGACTAGCAAAAGCTAAAAGAGTTCATCACTAATAAACCAGCCTTATATGCAATGTTGAAGGAATTTACTTAAGCTTAAAAGAAGTCTCACTAATTATTGATAGTAACAAGAAAACAAACAAAAGTAAAAATCTCACTGAAAAACCTATACATAGAGTAAGGGTAATAGATCAAACATTTTTTTAGCTTCTGTAAAGAATAAAAGACAATAGTAGTATGTGTTTTTAAAAAAGAGAGGGCCCAAATAAATCAGAAATGAAAGCGATGATGTTACAACAGACACCACAGAAATACAAAGTATCCTAAGCTACACACAGGGTAACTCAAGGCTCAGACTGGACAGAGCCCAGTCTCCCTTCCACTGTACATGAGTTACAGGAGCCTCAGGAACTGAGGAGAGGGTCCCTGAGGGGAGGCACAAGATAGAAGATGTTAGGCATTAACCTGACTCTATTTATGTTAAACCTGCCTGAACTACATTCACATGAGATTGTTTTGTCCTGAATGTACATTGGCACCTTTAGTCTGAACTGCAGATCTTTGGCTTCACCACCTCCACCGACAGCATTAGCTTCACCTGCTGTGGACCGTCTCCTATAGGATTTCTAGAACCACAAAACATCGAAGTTTCATAGGACACAGAGTCTGTGAGACTCCACTCAGTCTCAGAGTCTCAACCCCACTCAGAGACGTAGAGTCACAACAGAGACTCCACTCTTGGAGGACACACACAGTAGTGTGCACATCAGGACCCAAGGGAAGGAGCAGTGACCCCATAGGAGACTGAGCAGACCTACCTGCTAGTTTTAGAGGGTCTCCTGCAGAGGCGGGGGGTGACTGGGGCTCACCGTGCGGACAAGGACACTGGCAGCAGAAGTTCTGGGAAATCCTCCTTAGCATGAGCCCTCCCAGAGTCTGCAGGTAGCCCCACCAAAGAGCCAGGTGGGCCACAGTTCTGGGTCGCCTCAGGCCAAACAACAAACAGAGAGGGAACTCTGCCCCATGCATCAGCAGACAAGCGGATTAAAGTTTTATTGAGCTCTGCCCACCAGAGCAACACCCAGCTCTACCCACCACCACTCCCTCACATCAGGAATGCTGCACAAGCCTCTAAGATAGACTCATCCAGCAGAGAGCAGACAGCAGAAGCAAGAAGAACTACAGTTCTTCAGACTGTGGATGGAAAACCACATTCACAGAAAGATAGACAAAATGAAAAGGCAGAGGAATTTGTACCAGATGAAGGAACAAGATAAAACCCCAGAAAAACAACTCAATGAGGTGGAGATAGGCAACCTTCCAGAAAAAGAATTCATAATAATGATAGTGAAGATGATCCAAGACCTTGGAAAAAGAATGGAGGCAAAGATAGAGAAGATGCAAGAAATAGTTAACAAAGACCTAGAAGAATTAAAGAACCAACAAACAGAGATGAACAATACAATAACTGAAATGAAAAATACACTAGAAGGGGGCTTCCCTGGTGGCGCAGTGGTTGAGAGTCCACCTGCCGATGCAGGGGACATGGGTTCATGCCCTGGTCTGGTAAGATCCCACATGCCAAGGAGCAGCTGGGCCCGTGAGCCATGGCCGCTGATCCTGCACATCCAGAGCCTGTGCTCCACAACGGGAGAGGTCACAAAAGTGAGAGTCCCTCGTACCGCAAAACAAAAACAAAAACACTAGAAGGAATCAATAGTAGAATAACTGAGACAGAAGAACGGATAACTGGCCTGGAGACAGAAAGGTGGAATTCACTGCTGCAGAAAAGAATAAAGAAAAAAGAATGCAGAGAAAGGAAGACAGCTTAAGAGACCTCTGGGATAACATTAAATGCAACAAAATTTGCATTATAGGGATCCCAGAAGGTGAAGAGAGAGAGAGAGGACCCGAGAAAATATTTGAAGTGATTATAGTTGAAAACTTCCCTAACACGGGAAAGGAAATAGTAGCCACCCAAGTCCAGAAAGCACAGAGAGTCCCAGGCAGGATAAACCCAAGGAGAAAAATGCCGAGACACATAATAATCAAACTGACAAAAATTAAAGACAAAGAAAAATTATAGAAAGCACAAGGGAAAAATGACAACATACAAGGGAACTCCCATAAGGTTAACAGCTGATTTCTCAGCAGAAACTCTACAAACCAGGAGGGAGTTGGCTGATATATTTAAAGTGATGAAAGGGAAGAACCTACAACCAAAAGAACTCTACCCAGCAAGATCTCATTCAGATTCCATGGAGAAATCAAAAGCTTTACAGACAAGCAAAAGCTAAGAGAACTCAGCACCACCAAACCAGCTCTACAACAAATGCTAAAGGAACCTATCTAAGTGGGAAACACAACAGAAGAAAAGAATCTACAAAAACAAACACATAACAATTAAGAAAATAGTAATAGGAATATACATATCAATATTTACCTTAAATGTGAATGGATTAAATGCTCCAAACAAAAGACACAGTCTTGCTGAATGGATACAAAAACAAGATCCATATATATGCAGTCTATAAGAGACCCATTTCAGACCTAGGGAAACATACAGACTGAAAGTGAGGGGATGGAAAAGGATATTCCATGCAAATGAAAATCAAAAGAAAGCTGGAGTAGCAATACTCATATCAGATACAATAGACTTTAAAATAAAGAGTGTTACAAGAGACAAGGACGGACACTACATAATGATCAAGGAATCAATCCAAAAAGAAGACATAACAATTATAAATATATATGTACCCAACATAGGAGCACCTCAATACATAAGACAACTGCTAACAGCTATAAAAGACAAAATCGACAGTAACACAATAATAGCAGGGGACTTTAACACTTTACTTACACCAATGGAGATCATCCGGACAGAAAATTAATAAGGAAACACAAACTTTAAATGACACAAGAGACCAAATAGATTTAATTGATATTTATAGGACATTCCATCCAAAAACAGCAGATTACATGTTCTTCTCAACTTCACGCAGAACATTCTCCAGGATAGATCACATCTTGGGTCACAAACAAAGCCTCAGGAAATTTAATAAAACTGAAATCATATCAAGCATCTGTTCTGACCACAAGGTTATGAGATTAGAAATCAATTACAGGGAAAAAATATGTAAAAAACAGAAACACATGGAGACTCAACAATACGTCACTAAATAACCAAGACATCACTGAAGAAAGAAAAGAGGAAATCAAAAACAACCTAGAGACAAATGACAACAAAAACATGATGATCCAAAACCTATGGGATGCAGCAAAAGCAGTCCTAAGAGGGAAGTTTATAGCAATACAAGCCTACCTCAAGAAACCAGAAAACTCTCAAATAAACAATCTAACCTTACACCTAAAGGAATTAGAGAAAGAAGAAAGAAACCCAAAGTTAGTAGAAGGAAAGAAATCATAAAGATCAGAGCAGAAATAAATGAAATAGAAACAAAGAAAACAATAGCAAAGATCAATAAAACTAAAAGCTGGTTCTTTGAGAAGATAAACAAAAATGATAAATCGTTAGCCAGACTCAAGGAAAAGAGGGAGAGGACTCAAATCAATAAAATTAGAAGTGAAAAAGGAGAAGTTGCAACAGACACCACAGAAATACAAAGCATCCTAAGAGACTTCTACAAGCAACTCTATGCCAATCAAATGGACAACCTGGAAGAAATGGACAAATTCTTAGAAAGGTATAACCTTCCAAGACTGAAAGAGGAATAAATAGAAAATATGAATAGACCAATCACAAGTAATGAAATTGAAACGGTGATGACAAATCTTCCAACAAACAAAAGTCCAGAACCAGATGGCATCAGAGGTGAATTCTATCAAATATTTCGACAAGAACTAACACCCAACCTTCTCAAACTCTTCAGAAATTTGCAGGGAAAGGAACACTCCCAAACTCATTCATATCACACTGATACCAAAACCAGACAATGATACTACAGAAAAAGAAAATTAGAGACCAATATCACTGATGAATATAGATGTAAAAATCCTCAACAAAATACTAGCAAACAGAATTGAACAACACATTAAAAGGATCACACACCATGATCAGGTGGGGTCTATCCCAGGAACGCAAGGGTTCTTCAATATACACAAATCAATGTGATACACCATATTAACAAATTGTAGAATAAAAATATCATCTCAATAGAAGCAGGAAAAAATTTTGACAAAATTCAACACCGATTTATGATTAAAAATTCTCCAGAAAGTGAACATAGAGGGAATCTACCTCAACATAATAAAGGCCATATATGACAAACCCACAACAAACATCATTCTCCATGGTGAAAAACTACAAGAATTTCCTCTAAGATCAGGAACAAAACAAGGATGTCCACTCTCACCAGTATTATTCAACATAGTTTTGGAAGGCCTAGACACAGCAATCAGAGAAAAAAAGAAATAAAAGGAATACAAATTGGAAAAGAAGTAAAATTTTCACTGTTTGCAAATGACATGATACTACACATAGTGAATCTGAAAGATGACACTAGAAAATTACTAGAGCTAATCAATGAATTTGGTAAAGTTGCAGGATACAAAATTAATGCACAGAAATCTCTTGCATTCCTCTACACTAACAATGAAAGATGAGAAAGAGAAATTAAGGAAACAATCCCATACACCATTGCAACAGAAAGAATAACATATGTAGGAATGAACCTACCTAAGGAGGTGAAAGTCCTATACTCAGAAAACTATAACACAGTGCTGAAAGAAATCAAAGATTACATAAACAGATGGGAGTATTAACCATATGCTTGGATTAGAAGCATCAATATTGTGAAAATGACTATACTACCCAAAGCAATCTACAGATTCAATGCAATCCCTATCAAATTATCAGTGGCATTTTCTACAGAACTAGAACAAAAAAACCTTAAAATGTGTATGGAGACACAAAACACCCCGAATAGCCAAATCAGTCTTGAGGGAAATTAAAAGAGCTGGAGGAATCAGACTTCCTGACTTCAGACTATACTACAAAGCTACAGTAATCAAGACTATATGGTACTGGCACCAAAACAGAAATATAGATCAACGGAACAGGATAGAAAACCCAGAGATAAACCTACATACCTATGGCTAACTCATCTATGACAAAGGAGGCAAGGATAAACAATGGAGAAAAGACAGTCTCTTCAGGAAGTGGTGCTGGGAAAACTGGACAGTTACACATAGAAGAATGAAATTAGAACATCCATAACACCATACACAAAAATAAACTCCAAATAGATTAGAGATCTAAATGTTAAGACCAGACGCTATTAAACTCTTAGAAGAAAACATAGGCAGAACACTCTATGACATAAATCACAGCAAGATCCTATTTGACCCACCTCCTAGAGAAATGGAAATAAAAACAAAAATAAACAAATGGGACCTAATGAAACTTAAAAGCTTTTGCACAGCAAAGAAACACATAAAGAAGACGAAAAGACAACCCTCAGAATGGGAGAAAATATTTTCAAATGAAGCAAATGACAAAGGATTAACCTCCAAAATTTACAAGCAGCTCATGTAGCTCAATATCACAAAAACAAACAACCCAATCCAGGAATGGACAGAAGACTTAAATAGACATTTCTCCAAACACGATATACAGGTTGCCAACAAACACATGAAAAGATGCTGAACATCACTAATCATTACAGAAATGTAAATCAAAACTACAGTGAGGTATCACTCACAGCAGTCAGAATGGCAATCATCAAAAAATCTACAAAAAATAATTGCTGCAGAGGCATTTATTGGAGAAAAGGGAACACTCTTTCAGTGTTGGTGGGAATGTAAATTGATATAGCCATTAGGGAGAACGGTAGGGAGGTTCCTTAAAAAACTAAAAATAGAAGTATCATACGACCCAGCAATCCAACTCCTGGGCATTTACCCTGAGAGAAGCATAATTCAAAAACAGTTATGTTCAACAATGTTCATTGCAGCTCTATTTACAATAGCCAGGACATGGAAGCAACCTAAGTGTCCATCGACTGATGAATCGATAAAGAAGATCTGGCACATATATACAATGGAATATTACTCAGCCATAAAAGGAAACAAAACTGAGTTATTTGTAGTGAGATGGATGGACGTAGAGACTGTCCTACACAGTAAAGTAAGTCAGAAAGAGAAAAACAAATAGCGTGTGCTAACACAGATATATGGAGTCTAAAGAAAAAAAAAAGTTTATGAAGAACCTAGGGGTGGGACAGGATTAAGGACACAGACGTACAGAAAGGACTTGAGCACACGGGGAGGGGGAAGGGTAAGCTGGGACAAAGTGAGAGAGTGGCATGGACATATATACGTTACCAAATGTAACATCGATAGCTACTGGGAAGAAGCCACATAGCACAGGGAGATCAGCTCAGTGCTTTGTGAACACCTAAAGTGGTGGGATAGAGACAGTGAGAGAGAGATGCAAGAGGGAGGGGATATGGTGGTATATGTATAGCTGATTCACTTTGTTATACAGCGGAAACTAACACATCATTGTAAAGCAATTATACTCCAATAAAGTTGTAAAATGAAAAAAGAAAGAAAGCCCAGAGATAAACCTACATACCAATGGTCAATAATCTATGACACAGGAGGCAAGACCATACAATGGAGAAAAGACAGTCTCTTCAATCAGTGGTTCTGGGAAAAATGGGCAGCTACATGTAAAAGAATGAAATTAGAATACTCCCTAACACCATACAGAAAAATAAATTCAAAATGGATTAGAGACCTTAATGTAAGACCGGACAGTATAAAACTCTTAGAGGAAAAAATAGGAAGAATACTCTGACATAAATCACAACAAGATCTTTTTTGATCCACCTCCTAGAGTAATGCAATAAAAAAGAAAAATAAACAAATGGGAACTAATGAAACATAAAAGCTTTTGCAAAGCAAAGGAAAGTAAAAACAAGACGAAAAGACAACCCTCAGAATGGGAGAATATATTTGCAAATGAATCAACAGACAAAGGATTAATCTCCAATAATATATAAACAGCACATGCAGCTCAATATTAAAAAAACCAAACAACCCAATACAAAAATGGCAGAAGATCTAAATAGACATTGATTCCAAGAAGAGAGAGAGATGGCCAAGAAGCGCACGGAAAGTTTCTCAACATCACTAATTATTAGAGAAATGCAAATCAAAACTACAAGGAGGTATCACCTCACACCTGTTAGAATGGACATCATCAGAAAATCTACAAACAATAAATGCTGGGGAGGGTGTGGAGAAAAGGAACCCTCTTCCACTATTGGTGGGAATGTAAATTGATACAGTCAATATGGAGAACAATATGGAGGTTCCTTAAAAAACTAAAAATAGAATTACCATATGATCCAGCAATCCCACTACTGGGCATATACCCAGAGAAAAACATAAATCAAAAAGACACATTCACCACAATGTTCATTGCAGCACTATTTACAATAGTCAGGTAATGGGAGCAACTTAAATGCACACAGGCAGACGAATGGATAAAGATGTGGTACATATATAACATGGAATGTTACTCAGCCATAAAAAGGAATGAAATTGGGTCATTTGTACAGACGTCGATGGACCTAGAGATTGTCACACAGAGTGAAATAAGACAGAAAGAGAAAAAGAAATATTGTATATTAATACATATATGTGGAACCAAGAAAAATGGAACAGATGAACTGGTTTGCAGGGCAGAAATAGAGACACAGATGTAGAGAACAAACGTATGGACACCAAGGGGGGAAAGCCGTGGGGGGGTAGTGCTGGGATGAATTGGGAGTTTGGGATTGACTTATATACACCCATATGTATAAAATCGATAACCAGAAAGAACCTGCTGTATAATAATAAAATTAAAAATTAAAAAAATAAATAAACATACAAAAAGTAAAACAGAAAAATAGTTCTTCCATTCCCATACATGTATTTATATGAATGAATTATGTCCATGCTTCTATCTATAAATACGAAAAAGAGGAATAAAACCTACATTGAACGCAAAAAGAAAAAAAAAACAGCAGAACCCACCAGTTATAAACAGGAAAACCCTATCAGGGCACTTGCTCCAAAGGTAAAGAATCCTGAAGTTGGTCAGAGGTGGGTAATCGTCTCCCATGAAGCCAGCAGCGCCGCCCCCCCTGCAAGGAGTGTCCTCATTGCAAAGCTGGGGGACTGTGCTGAGGCATCTCTGAGTAAACGTGAGCTGAGCTCCAGGCCAGCTGCTGCTGAACTGTTCCCACAGTTCCCAGGTAAAACACCTGAATCTGTGCAAGGACTTGAAAGCCTAGACGAAGGGCCATGGAGCCACACCAGCGACAGCACCCAGGCCGACTTAGTGCCTACAGGCCAACCAGCATGGTCCCGGCCCCGGGCGCACTTCTGGAAGCTTTCCATTTCCCTGCCTGAGATACCCCTCCTGTTCCAGCCCCCACTGCTTTTTTCCTTACTCACCTCTGCCTGGGGAGAAATTCCAGCAGCAGATATGGGTGACACATCCTCTTCTTTAGCAGTTGGCAGCTTGGCAACTCCTGCAGAAAGCCCAGCAGAGCCCCACTCACACCGGGCCACCCTAAAAACCGTGGCCCCTCACTCCCTCCCACCAGCCCAGCCCCGACACTGCTGACGGGGCAGAGAATATGGCGGCAGACACAACTGAAGGGGCTCTTGCTGCCTGGAGCCGTGTTTATATTGACCTCAAACCAGGCACACCTGGAGAGGGCTGGCCGGCACGGTCAGGCTGCCCAGGTCAGCCAATCCTCGCCCCTCTGGGGCTCACAGCAGCAGAAAATGGACCTTGATGAACCGACCAGGTCCAAGGAACAGGTGTGGGCTCCTGAGAGTCAGGATAGACAAGGGGCTGCAGCTCTGGCTTGTTTTCTAATCATTTTATCTGGCCCATGAGTGGGAGACAACTTCAAGAAGACCCTCTCCTAATGAGAGGAACCCAGTAGTCAGGGAGACGAGGGGTGGTGGGTGGAAACAGAGGCCTGGTGCCCTGGCTGCAGTGGAAGTCTCTGGAAGACCAGGTGGAGGGAGGCCGCACAGAGTGACGCCCAGTGTCACAGACCTGTTGGAGCTGCTGTTTGTTAGTTCAAGTCGTGCTCTGAGGTGCTCTGTGTCAGCCCTGAGCGACAGGTGAGCTGGGGGTGCTCTGCAATGGGGGCTATGTGCACGGTTCCTGTGTGCTCAGTCTTGCTGGGTACCTGCACAGCTGAGCTCCATATCCTGGGAGGGACCTGACCACGAGAGCCCCATGGGCTGCTGGGTATCTGCACAGGTGAGCTCCATATCCTGGGAGGGGCCTGACCATGAGAGCCCCGTGGCCTGCTGGGTACCTGCCCAGGTGAGCTCCAAAACCTGGGAGGGGCCTGACCACAAGAGCCCCGTGAGCTGCTGGGTACCTGCCCAGGTGAGCTCCAAATCCTGGGAGCGGCCTGACCATGAGAGCCCTGTGGGCTACTGGGTACTTGGTAAAGGATGTCAGGTCAGTGAAGCACCTGAGAATATACATCCAGTAGTTCCTAATTCCTACACACTGATGGTCATTCTACCATCCACCAGGACATGGTATTCTGTATTAGACTTAGATGATGTCTTCTTCTGTATTCCATTAGTCCCAGAGTCACAAGAAATTTTGAAGTAGCGAGGAGTCCAGCCGGTCTTATTGGCCACCGTCACTGCAGTGTCTGTAGGTTTTTCTATGGTGACAGTGTGATATACGGTTCCCCCGCCAAGGTACGGGTTAGGATCAGGGTACGGGTTAGGGTATGATTTAGGGTTAGGGTTATGGTTAGGATTAGCGTTAGGGAATGGATACAGCTTATGGTACCAGTTAGTGTACGACAACGGGTTTGGTTAGAATCCATGTTAGGGTGTGGGTTAGTGTTAGTATACGGGTTAGGATTAGGTTGTGGGTTAGGGGACGGTTTAGGGTTAGGTTTAGCATTAGGGAAAGGGTACGGATTAGGTCACTGTCTAGGGTACGACAACGGTTTAGGGTACCTGTTAGGGTTAGTGTTACTGTTAGTGTACGTGTTACTATTAGGACTTGGGTAAGTATAAGGTTTAGGGTTAGGGTTAGGGTACGTGTTAGTGTTAGTGTATGGGTTATTATTATGGCACAGCTCAGTGTAAGGGTTAGGGTTAGGGTTAGGGAACGGGTACAGTTTTGGTTACAGTTTAGTGTATGACAACATCACCCTTTGGGGGTTTATCCAGGCACATTCACCTCTAGTGTATAAAAGAGGAACACCACTGGCAAGAAGGTCTGTTTCCCTGCTTACCAGAATGGGGAAAGCAGAAATGCTGCCGCCAAATGGCCGTTGCCTGCAACAGCAGCTTTACAACCTGTGCTAATCGGCATTTCATATGCACAAGTACTGGAGGGCTGTAAATGAAACCTGTCCTCAAAATGTCTTCAGGGAGGTAATGGCCAAAATATTTCAAAATGTGGCACATATTTCAAGAAAACCATTTGAAGAGGTAAGCTATACTCACAGTTTGAAGAAAAAAAAGGACATGCCTGAAAGCTAAATTTCAAGGCATTATGAGACACATGCAAATCCAACCACAAAGAGGTATCAGCTCACAGCAGTCAGAATAAAAATTAGTAGAAAAACTACAAACAATAAATGCTGAAGAGGTTATGGAGAAGTGCATACCCTCAACTTTAAATGGGACGTAACCTGGTAAGAGCCATTAATGGAACAGAATGGAGGTGCCTTTACAAGGTAAACAATTGCCTACCATATGATCCAGCAGGCCCACTACTTGGTCTAAAACCGAAGATGACAGAATTGGAAAGACACAGGCAGGCAAATGTGCACTGCAGCAGTATTACAATAGTCAAGACATGGAAGCAACCAAAAATTCCATCAACAGATGAGTGGACAAAGAAGAACTGGTACATGCACAGACCGAATATTAGCCAAGGAAAAAAACGACACAATGCCATTTGCAACACCGTAGATGAGTCTAGAAGTAATCACACAACTTGTCGTAAGTCAGAAAGTGAAAGACACATATACTATGTTATCACTTATAGGTGTCACCTAAAAATTGACACCAGTGAAGATATTTCCACAGAGAAAGGCAATCACAGATTTATTAAACAAACTTATGATTCACCAATGGAAAGGTGTGAGGATTGGATACATTAAGATATCGGGGTTAACAGAGCTATACAAACACAGGTGAAGTATATAGTCACCAAAGACCTACAGAATACCAAGAGAAGACTACTCAACATTGTGTCATAACCTACATGGGAAAAGGATCCAAAGAACAATAGATATATGTGTAAAACAACCACATCTTGCACATCTAGAAGAAGCAAAACATTGTAATCACACTTGCTGTGATAAAAAATGAAAATTAAATTTAAAAACGAAGAATTAGTGGGATATAAAGTTAAGGGGCTTTTTCCTGGCACATTCCATTCTAATTTACAACCTAGAACACGACTTTCATTAAGGCTCTGTTGCCCTAATAACCAGATTTGTTAAAGGAGAACTGTGCTTCTTTGTGGCCGTTTCACACAGCAGCAGCTCTAAACCCAGCGATAATGGTTACTTGATATTCAAAATAATTCCAGGCTTGTAAATGACACCTGCCCTCTAAACAAATCCGTGGTCACTAAATCGAGCAAAAATCTCAAAAGACGTGCATAGTTCAAAACGACAATTTAAAGAGGCATATTTTACGCACATTTTGTATTCTTTCCTTTTCTCTCTTTTTTTTGTTAAAAAAAAGGGCAAGGAAACATGCTCAACATCAGGAATTAATAAAGCCATGCAAATCCAGTCTAGAACACGTTCACCTCACAGCCGTCAGAATGATCACCAGCAAAAAAGTCTACAACTTATAAATGGTGAAGGGGCTTTAGAGAACTGTGTACCCTCTAGCTGCTGGTGGGATGTCACCTGGTAAAAGACAGTACTGAAAAGAGAATGGAGGTGTGTTTAAAGGTAAAAATTGAGCTACCATGTGATCCGGTAGGATCACTGATGGGCCTATCACCTGAGTAGACCAGAATCAAAGAGACACAGGCTGGCAATCCTGCACTGCAGCAACACGTACCATAGCCAAGACTTGGAAGAAACCAAAATGTCCATCAACAGAAAAAATGCACCAAGAAGAAGTGGTCCGTGTACACAATGGAATATTAGCCATGGAAAAGCATGGAACAGTGCCATTGGCACCACCATAGAAGGATCTAGAGATAATCACCCAACTTGAAGTAAGAAAGAAACCAAAACACAGATATCCTATGACATCAATTATAGGTGTTACCTAAAAATTGATACCCATGAAATACTTTCCAAGAGAAGGACACTCATAGATTCAGAAAACCAAATTATGTTTAACCAAATGGAAAGGTGTAAGGAAGGCATGAATTAGGATATGGGGGTTAACAGACATGTACTAATACACATGAAATATATAATCACCAAATACCTACGGAATACCAAGAGAGGTCTACTCAACATTCTGTGATAACCTACATGGGAAAGGATCCAAAGATGAATAGATCGATACATACATAAAATGAACCAGATTCTGTACACCTAGAACACACACAACATTTTTATCAAATTTACTCTGATACTAAATAAAAATTAAATTTAAAAAACAAACAAGGAGTAAGGAGATACAAGCTGTTGGGGGTTTGCCCTGGCACATTCCACCCTAATTTGCAGCCTACTAACAGGATTTCCAGGAAGACTCTGTTGCTCGAAAACCCAGAGTTGGAAATATAGAAATGCTGCCACCTTGTGGCCGTTTGCGGCAAGAACGGCTTTAAACCCACTGCTAATGGTCAGTTAACATTCACAGACTCAGGGCTGTAAAGGACACCTGCCCTCAAAAAATGTCCTGAGCTAGGGAATGACCAAAAATATTTAAGACATGCAAATGTTTAAAGGAGATAGTATGAAGAGATAAGTTTGCACACTCTTCTTCAAAAGAAAGGAAAATGGATAAAAGCTCAACATCAGAAATTATTAGACTCATGCAAATCTAATCTACAAAAAGGTTTCAACTCACACACGTCAACTACCATCAGCAAAACGTCTACAAACAACACATGCTGAAAGGGTTTTAGAGAACTGTGTACTCTCTAGCTGCTGGTGAGATGTAAAGTGGTTACAGCCAATAATGAGAACAGAAAGGACCTCATTTAAAAGTAAAAACTGGGGCTTCCCTGGTGGTGCAGTGGTTGAGAGTCCACCTTCCGATGCAGGGGACACGGGTTCGTGCCCCAGTCCGGGAAGATCCCACATGCCGCAGGGTGGCTAGGCCCGTGAGGCATAACCGCTGAGCATGCGCGTCCAGAGCCTGTGCTCCACAACGGGAAAGGCCGCAACAGTGAGAGGCCATTGTACCACACAAAAAAAAGAAATGTAAAACCGAGCCACCATTCCATCCAGCAGGCCCAATGTTGGGCCTCTCACCTGAGAAGACCAGAATCGAGAAGACAGAGGCTGCAACAGCTGCACTGCAGCCACTTTCACAATAGCCAAGATACGGAAGCAACCAAAATGTCCATCAACAGATGAATTGATAAAGAAGAAGTGGTCCATGTACACAATGGAATATTAACCTTGGAAAACAATGAAACACTGCTCTTTGAGACACCATAGATGAGCCTAGAGATCATCATAGAATGTGAGGTAAGTCGGAAAGCAAAATACATATCCTATGATATCACTTATAGGCGTTATCTAACAACTGACCCAAACGAACATATTTCCACAGAGAAAGACACTCACAGACTTAGAAAACAAATTATGCGTATCTAAAAGGAAAGGTGGAGGGAATGGATAAATTAAGACCAGGTTTACCATACGTGTACAAATGCGTATTAAATACATATGTCAAAAAGACCGGCCATATAGAAACGGAGGTCTACGGGACACTCTTCAATAATTTACATGGGAGGAGGATCTGCACATCTATATCTATATATCTATATCTATATCTATATATCTATATATATACACATATACATATATATAAATATAATGTACAAACGAACCAGATTGTGTCACCTAGGACAAACAATATTCTAATCATTACCCTGATTAAAAAAATTCAAACAACGAACAAGAAGTAATGTGACATAAACTTATGGGTTTTTTTTCCTGGCACATTGCGTTCTAATTTACAACCTGGTAACATGGCTTCCAGAAAGGATCTGCTGCCCTAGTAACCGGATTTGTGGATGGAGAAATGCTGCAGACTAGAGGCCGTTTCCCACAACAGCAGCTTTAATACCAGTGCTAAGGGTCACTAAATATTCACACTCATTGCAGTCCTGTAAATGACACCTACCCTCAAAAAACATCCTGGCATCGAAAATCGACCAAAAAAATCAAGAGGGCAACCTTCCAAGAAGACAATTTCAAGAGGTTTATTGTACTCACAGTTTTTTTCTGTTTTTGTTTAACAGAAAGAAAACAAAGCATGGAAAAATGCTGAACATTAGGAATTATTAAAGACATGCAAATCCAAATTACAAAAACCTATCAGCTCACACCAGTCAAAATAGTCATCAGCAAAAGTTCTGCAAACAATAAATGCTGAAGGGGTTGTGGAGAAATGCGTACCCTCAGTTCTAAGTGGGACGTGGTAAGAGCCACTAATGAAAACACAATGTAGCTGCCTCGAAAGGTAAACATTGACCTACCATTCAATCAAGCATACCCGTGCTGGGCCTATCGCCTGAGAGGATGAGAATCAAAAAGACACAGGCTGGCAATCCTGCACTCCAGCCATATTTAACACTGCCAGCACTTTGAAGCAATGAAAATGTCCATCAACAGAGGAATGCACAAAGAAGAAGTGGTCCATGTACAGAATGGAATATTACGGCAATAAAAAAGGTAAATTCAATTTAAAAAACAAACATAAGTAAGGAGACGTCAGCTTTTGTGGGTTTATGCGGGGACACTCCACTTTAAATTATAATCAAGGAACACCACTGGCAGGAAGGTCTGTTCCCCTAGTTACCAGAGTGGGGAAAGCAGAAATGCTGCCACCCTCTGGCCGTTACCTGCAACAGCAGCTTTAAAACCTGTACTAATAGTCACTTCATATGCACAAGTACTGGAGGGCTGTAAATGAAACCTGCCCTCAAAATGTCTTGAGGGGTATAATGGCCAAAATAATTCAAAATGTGGCACATACTTCAAGAAAACAATTTGAAGATGTAAGCTGTACTCACAGTTTGAAGACAAAAAGGACATGCCTGAAAGTTCAATTTCAGGGGATTATGAGACGCATGCAAGTCCAACTACAAAGAGGTATCAGCTCACACCAGTCAGAATAACCATCAGCAAAAGAACTACAAACAATAAATGCTGAAGTGGTTGTGGAGAAGTGCATACCCTCAACTTTAAGAGGGACTTAACCTGGTAAGAGCCACTAATGAGAACAGAATGGAGGTGCCGTTACAAGGTAAACTTTGAGCTACAATATGATCCAGGAGGTCCAGTCCTGGGTCTATAACATAAGAAGACAGAATTAGAAAGACACTGGAGGGCAAATCTGCATTGCAGCAGTATTACAATAGCCAAGACATGGAAGCAAACACAAAGTCCATCAACAGATGAGTGGGTAAAGAAGAACTGGTACACATACAGATGGAATATTAGCCAAGGAAAAAAATAGCACAATGCCATTTGCAGCACCATAGATGAGTCTAGAGGTCATCAAGCAACTTGTAGTAAGTCAGAAAGCAAAAGACACATATCCTATGATATCACTTAGAGGGGTTACCTAAAAATTGATAACAGTGAAGATATTTCCACAGAGAAAGGCAATCACAGATTCATTAAACAAACTTACGGTTCACCAAAGGAAAGGTGTGAGACTGTATATATTAGGATATTGGGTTTAACAGAGATATACAAACATAGGTGAAATATATAATCACCAAACACCTATGGAACACCAAGAGAAGACTACTCAACATTATGTCATAACCTACATGGGAAAAGGATCCGAAGAAGAATAGATATATGTATATGTGTAAAAGGACCACATCTCACACACCTAGCACAAGCAAAACATTGTTATCAAAGTTGCTGTGATAAAAAATTAAAATTAAAAAAATGAATAAGAAGTAGTGAGACATAAACTTAATGGGCTTTTTCCTGGCACACTGCATTCTAATTTACAACCTACAACACGACTTCCATTGAGGCTCTGTTGCCCTAGTAACCAGATTTTGTAAAGGAGAACTGCTACCGCCTTGTGAACATTTCTCAAAACAGCAGCTTTAAACACAGCTCTAGAGCGGAGGGGAAGATGGTGGAAGAGTAAGACGTGGCGATCACCTTCTTCCCCACAGATACACCAGAAATACATCTACACGTGGAACAACTCCTACATAACACCTACTGAATGCTGGCAGAAGACCTCAGACCTCCCAAAAGGCAAGAAACTCCCCATGTACCTGGGTAGGGCAAAAGAAAAAAAGAAAAAACAGAGACAAAAGAATAGGGATGGGACCTGCACCAGTGGGAGGGAGCTGTGAAGGAGGAAATGTTTCCACAAACTAGGAAGCCCCTTCGCAGGCGGAAACTACAGGTGGTGGAAGGGGGAGTGTCACAGCTGTGGAGGAAAGCACAGCAACGGGGTGAGGAGGGAAAAGCGGGGAGATTCCCGCACAGAGAATCGGTGCCGACCGGTGCTCGCCAGCCCGAGAGGCTTGTCTGCTCACCCGCAGGGGCGGGCGGGGCTGCGAGCTGAGGCGCGGGCTTTGGTCAGAGCGCAGGGAGAGAAATGGTGTTGGTTGTGTGAACACAGCCTGTTGGGTTTAGTGCACCACGGCTAGCTGGGAGGGAGTCCGGGAAAATGTCTGGAGCTGCCGAAGAAGCAAGAGACTTTTTCTTCCCTCTTTGTTTCCTGGTGCATGAGGAGATGGGATTAAGAGCACTGCTTAAAGGAACTCCAGAGACCAGCACGAGCCGTGGCTAAAAGCACGGACCCCAGAGATGGGCACGAGTCGTGGCTAAAAGCATGGACCCCTGAGATGGGCGCGAACCGTGGCTAAAAGCGCAGATCCCAGAGGCAGGCGTGAGCCGCGGCTAAAAGCACGGATCCCAGAGATAGGAGGAAGACGCTAAGGCTGCTGCTGCCGCCACCAAGGGACCTGTGTGTGAGCACAAGTCACTATCCACACCTCCCTTCCGGGGAGCCTGTGCAGCCCACGACTGCCAGGTTCCCGGGATCCAGGGACAAGTTCCCTGGGAGAATGCACGGCGGGCCTCAGGCTGGTGCAATGTCACGCCGGCCTCTGCTGCTGCAGGCTCGCCTCGCATTCCACGTCCCTCCCTCCCCTCAGCCTGAGTGAACCAGAGCCCCTGAATCAGCGGCTCCTTTAACACCATCCTGTCTGAGCAAAAAACAGAAGCCCTCCAGCGACCTACACGCAGAGGTGGAGCCAAATGCAAAGCTGAGCCACTGGGAGCTGTGAGAACAAAGAAGAGAAAGGGAAATCTCTCCCAGCAGCCTCAGAAGCAGCAGATTAAAGCTGCTTGATGTACCCTGCATCTGTGGAAGACATGAATAGACAACGAATCATCCCAAATTGATGAGGTAGACTTTGAGAGCAAGATTTATGATTTTTTCCCCTTTTACTCTTTTTGTGAGTGTGTATGTGTATGCTTCGGTATGAGATTTTGCTGTACTGCTTTGCTTCCACCATTTGTCCTACGGTTCTATCCATTCGTTTTGTTTCTTTTTAATGTATTTTCTTAATTATTATATTTTAATTTAATAACTTTATTATATTTTACTTTATTTTATTTTACTTTATCTTCTTTCTTTCTTTGTTTCCTTCCTTCCTTCCCTCCTTCCTTCCTTCCTTTCTCCCACCGCCCTCCCTCTCTCCCTCACCCCTCCTTTCTTTCTTTCCTTCTTTTCTTCTTTCTTTCTTTCATCCATCCATCCTTCCTTCCTTCCTTCCTTTCTTTCTTCCTTCCTACTTCTACTGACTCTTTCTCTCTAATTTTTCTCCCTTTTATTCTGAGCTGTGTGGATGAAAAGCTTTTGGTGCTGCAGCCAGGAGTCAGTGCTGTGCCTCTGAGGTGGGAGAGCCAACTTCAGGACACTGGTCAACAAGAAACCTCCCAGCTCCACATAATATCAAATGGCGAAAATCTCCCAGAGATCTCCATCTCAATGCCAGCACCCAGCTGCACTCAACGAACAGCAAGTTACAGTGCTGGACACCCTATGCCAAACAACTAGCAAACAGGGACACAACCCCACCCATTAGCAGAGAGGCTGCCTAAAATCATAATAAGTCCACAGACACCCCAAAATACCACCAGACATGGACCTGCCCACCAGAGAGACAAGATCCAGCTTCATCCACCAGAATACAGGCACTAGTCCCCTCCACCAAGAAGCCTACACAACCCACTGAACCAACCTTAGCCACTGGGGACAGACACCAAAAACAACAGGAACTACGAACCCACAGCCTGCAAAAAGGAGACCTCAAACACAGTAAGGTAAGCAAAATGAGAAGACAGAAAAACACACCGCAGATGAAGGAGCAAGAAAAAAACGCACCAGACCTAACAAATGAAGAGGAAATAGGCAGTCTACCTGAAAAAGAATTCAGAATAATGATAGTAAACGTGATCCAAAATCTTGGAAATAGAATAGACAAAATGCAAGAAACATTTAACAAGGACATAGAAGAACTTAAGATGAAACAAACAGCGATGAACAGCACAATAAATGAAATGAAAAATACTCTAGATGGGGTCAAAAGCAGAATAACTGAGGCAGAAGGACGAATAAGTGACCTGGAAGATAAAATAGTGGAAAAAACTACTGCAGAGCAGAATAAAGAAAAAATAATGAAAAGAACTGAGGACAGTCTCAGAGACCTCTGGGACAACATTAAACGCACCAACCTTCGAATTATAGGGGGTCCAGAAGAAGAAGAGAAAAAGAAAGGGACTGAGAAAATATTTGAAGAGATTGTAGTTGAAAACTTCCCTAATATGGGAAAGGAAATAGTTAATCAAGTCCAGGAAGCACAGAGAGTCCCATACAGGATATATCCAAGGAGAAATATGCCAAGACACACATTAATCAAACTGTCAAAAGTTAAATACAAAGAAAGCATATTAAAAGCAGCAAGGGAAAAACAACAAATAAGACACAAGGGAATCCCCATTAGGTTAACAGCTGATCTCTCAGCAGAAACTCTGCAAGCCAGAAGGAAGTGGCAGGACATACTGAAAGTGATGAAAGAGAAAAACCTGCAACCAAGATTACTCTACCCGCAAGGATCTCATTCAGATTTGATGGAGAAATTAAAACCTTTACAGACAAGCAAACGCTGAAAGAGTTCAGCACCACCAAACCAGCATTACGACAAATGCTAAAGGAACTTCTCTAGGCAAGAAACACAAGAGAAGGGAAAGACGTACAATAACGAACCCAAAACAATTTAGAAAATAGGAATACGAACATACATATCGATAATTACCTTAAATGTAAATGGACTAAATGCTCCCACCAAAAGACACAGATTGGCTGAATGGATACAAAAACAAGACCCTTATATATGCTGTCTACAAGGGACCCACTTCAGACCTAGAGACACATACAGACTGAAAGTAAGGGGATGGAAAATGATAATCCATGCAAATGGAAACCAAAAGAAAGCTGGAGTAGCAATTTTCATATCAGACAAAATAGACTTTAAAATAAAGACTACTAGAAGAGACAAAGAAGGACACTACATAATGATCAAGGGATCGATCCAAGAAGAAGATATAACAATTGTAAATATTTATGCACCCAACATAGGAGCACCTCAATACATAAGGCAAATACTAACAGCCATAAAAGGGGAAATCGACAGTAACACATTCATAGTAGGGGACTTTAACACCCCACTTTCACCAATGGACAGATCATCCAAAATGAAAATAAATAAGGAAACACAAGCTTTAAATGATACATTAAACAAGATGGACTTAATTGATATTTATAGGACACTCCATCCAAAAACAACAGAATACACATTTTTCTCAAGTGCTCATGGAACATTCCCCGGGATAGATCATATCTTGGGTCACAAATCAAGCCTTGGTAAATTTAAGAAAATTGAAATTACATCAAGTATCTTTTCCGACCACAACGCCATAAAACTAGATATCAATTACAGGAAAAGATCTGTAAAAAATACAAACACATGGAGGCTAAACAATACACTATTTAATAGTGAAGTGATCACTGAAGAAATCAAAGAGGAAAAAACAAAATACCTAGAAACAAATGGCAATGGAGACACGACGACCCAAAACCTATGGGTTGCAGCAAAAGCAGTTCTAAGAGGGAAGTTTATAGCAATACAAGCCCACCTTAAGAAACAGTAAACATCTCGAATAAAAAACTTAATCTTGCACCTGAAGCAATTAGAGAAAGAACAAAAAACCCCCAAAGTTAGCAGAAGGAAAGAATCATAAAAATCAGATCAGAAATAAATGAAAAAGAAATGAAGGAAACAATAGCAAAGATCAGTAAAACTAAAAGCTGGTTCTTTGAGAAGATAAACAAAATAGATAAACCATTAGCCAGACTCATCAGAAAAAAGGGAGAAGACTCAAATCAATAGAATTATAAATGAAAAAGGAGAAGTAACAACTGACACTGCAGAAATACAAAAGATCATGAGAGATTACTACAAGCAACGCTATGCCAATAAAATGGACAAGCTGGAAGAAATGGACAAATTCTTAGAAATGCACAACCTGCCAAGACTGAATCAGGAAGAAATAGAAAATATGAACAGACCAATCACAAGCACTGAAATTGAAACTGTGATTAAAAATCTTCCAACAAACAAAAGCCCAGGACCAGATGGCTTCACAGGCGAATTCTATCAAACATTTAGAGAAGAGCTATCACCTATCCTTCTCAAACTCTTCCAAAATATAGCGGAGGGAGGAACACTCCCAAATTCATTCTACGAGGCCACCATCACCTTGATACCAAAACCACACAAGGATGTCACAAAGAAAGAAAACTACAGGCCAATATCACTGATGAACATAGATGCAAAAATCCTCAACAAAATACTAGCAAACAGAATCCAACAGCACATTAAAAGGATCATACACCATGATCAAGTGGGGTTTATTCCAGGAATGCAAGGATTCTTCAATATACGCAAATCAATGTGATAAACCGTATTAACAAATTGAAGGAGAAAAATCGTATGATCATCTCAATAGATACAGAGAAAGCTTTTGACAAAATTCAACACCCATTTATAATAACCCTGCAGAAAGTAGGCATAGAAGGAATTTTCCTCAACATAATAAAGGCCATATATGACAAACCCAGAGCCAACATCATCCTCAATGATGAAAAACTGAAAGCATTTACACGAAGATCAGGGAAAAGACAAGGTTGCCCACTCTCACCACTCTTATTCAATATAGTATTGGAAGTTATAGCCACAGCAATCAGAGAAGAAAAGGAAAGAAAAGGAATCCAAACCGGAAAAGAAGAAGTAAAGCTGTCACTGTTTGCAGATGGCATGATACTATACATACAGAATCCTAAAGATGCTACCAGAAAACTACTAGAGCTAATCAATGAATTTGGTAAAGTTGCAGGATACAAAATTAATGCATAGAAATCTCTTGCATTCCTATACACTAATGATGAAAAATCTGAAAGTGAAATCAAGAAAACACTCCCATTTACCACTGCAACAAAAAGAATGAAATATCTAGGAATAAACCTACCTAAGGAGACAAAAGAACTGTATGCAGAAAATTATAAGACACTGATGAAAGAAATTAAAGATGATATAAATAGATGGAGAGATATACCATGTTCTTGGATAGGAAGAATCAACATTGTGAAAATGACTCTACTACCCAAAGCAATCTACAGATTCAATGCAATCCCTATCAAACTACCACTGGCATTTTTCACAGAACTAGAACAAAATGTTTCACAATTTGTATGGAAACACAAAATACCCCGAATAGCCAAAGCAATCTTGAGAACGAAAAACGAAGCTGGAGGAATCAGCCTCCCTGACTTCAGACTATATGACAAAGCTACAGTAATCAAGACAGTATGGTACTGGCACAAAAAGAGAAAGCTAGATCAATGGAACAGGATAGAAAGCCCAAAGATAAACCCACACACATATGGTCACCTTATCTTTGATCAAGGAGGCAGGAATGTACAGTGGAGAAAGGACAGCCTCTTCAATAAGTGGTGCTGGGGAAACGGGAGGGTTACATGTAAAAGTATGAGATTAGATCACTCCCTAACACCATACACAAAAATAAGCTCAAAATGGATTAAGGACCTAAATGTAAGGCCAGAATCTATCAAACTCTTAGAGGAAATCATAGGCAGAACACTCTATGACATAAATCACAGCAAGATTCTTTTTGACCCACTGCCTAGAGAAATGGAATTAAAAACAAAAATAAACAAATGGGACCTAATGAAACATCAGAGCTTTTGCACAGCAAAGGAAACCATAAACAAGACCAAAAGGCAACCCTCAGAATGGGAGAAAATATTTGCAAATGAAGCAACTGACAAAGGATTAATTCCCCAAAATTAAAAGCAGCTCATTCAGCTCAAGAACAATAAAAAAACAACCCAATCCAAAAATGGGCAGAATACCTAAATAGACATTTCTCCAAAGAAGATATACAGACTGCCAACAAACACATGAAAGAATGCTCAACATCATTAATCATTAGGGAAATACAAATCAAAACTACAATGAGATATCATCTCACACCAGTCAGAATGGCCATCATCAAAAAATCTAGAAACAATAAATGCTGGAGAGAGTGTGGAGAAAAGGGAACAGTCCTTCACTGCTGGTGGGAATGTGAATTGGTACAGCCACTATGGAGAACAGTATGGAGGTTCCTTAAAAAACAACAAATAGACCTACCATATGACCCAGCGATCCCACTACTGGGCATATACCCTGAGAAAACCATAATTCAAAAAGAGTCATGTACCAAAATGTTCATTGCAGCTCTATTTAAAATAGCCCGGTGATGGAAACAACCTAAGTGCGCATCATCAGATGAATGGATAAAGAAGATGTGACACATATATACAATGGAATATTACTCAGCCATAAACAGAAACGAAATTGAGCTATTTGTAATGAGGTGGATAGACCTAAATCTGTCATACAGAGTGAAGTAAGTCAGAAAGAGAAAGACAAATACCGTATGCTAACAAATATATATGGAATTTAAGGAAAAAAATGCCATGAAGAAACGAGGGGTAAGACAGGAATAAATACACAGACCTACTGGAGAACAGACTTGAAGATACGGGGAGGGGGGAGGGGGAGCTGTGACAAAGCGAGAGAGAGGCATGGACATATATACACTATCAAACATAAGATAGATAGCTAGTGGGAAGCAGCTGCATAGAACAGGTATATCAGCTCCAGGCTTTGTGACCGCCTGGAGGGGTGGGATAGGGAGGGTGAGAGGGAGGGAGATGCAAGAGGGAAGAGATATGGGAACATATGTATATGTATAACTGATTCACTTTGTTATAAACAGAAACTAACACACCATTCTAAAGCAATTATACCCCAAAAACGGTGTTAAAAAAAAAACACAGCGCTAATGCTCACTTGATATTCTAAATAATTGCAGGCCTGTAAATGACACCTGGCCTCTAAACAAATCCTTGGGTCGTAAATCCAGCAAAAAACTCAAAAGATGTGCACATTTTAAAACGACAAAAGACATGCACAATTTAAAATGACAATTTCAAGAGGCATATTTTTCGCTCCTTTTGTCTTCTCTTTTTTTTCTTTCTGTCTTTTTTTTTGTTAAAAAAAAGAGCAAGGAAAACGGCTCAACATCAGTAACTAATAAAGCCATACAAATCCTGTCTACAAAAATATTCACCTCAGAGCTGTCAGAATGATCGTCATCAAAAAAGTCTACAGAGAATAAATGTTGAAGGGGTTTTAGAGAACTGTGTACCCTCTAGCTGCTGGTGGGATGTCACCTGGTAACAGCCAGTAGTGAGAACACAATGGAGGTGCGTTTAAAGGTAAAAATTGAGCTACTATGTGATCAGGTAGGCCCACTGATGGGCCTATCACCTGAGTAGACCTGAATCAAAAAGACACAGGCTGGCAATCCTTCACTGCAGCAACATGTACCATAGCCAAGAGCTGGAAGAAACCAAAATGTCCATCAACAGAAAAATGCACCAAGAAGAAGTGGTCCATGTACACAAAGGAATATTAGCCATGGAAAAGCATGGAACAATGCCGTTGGCACCACCATAGAAGGATCTAGAGATAATCACCCTACCTGAAGTAAGAAAGAAAACGAAAGACAGATATCCTATTACATCACTTATAGGTGTTACCTAAAAATTGATACCCATGAAATAATTTCCAAGAGAAGGACACTCATAGATTCAGAAAACCAAATTATGTTTAACCAAATGGAAAGGTGTAAGGAATGTATGAATTAGGATATGGGGGTTAACAGACATGTAGTAATACATATGAAATATATAATCACAAAATACCTATGGAATGCTAAAAGAGGTGTACTCAACACTCTGTAATAACCTACACGGGAAAGGATCCAAAGATGAATAGATCAATACATTGATATAATGAACCAGATTCCATACACCTAGAAAAAACACAGTATTTTTATCCAATTTGCTGTGATAATAAATAAAAATTAAATGTAAAAAACAAACAAGAAGGAAGGAGATATAAGCTCCTGGGAGTTTGCCGTGGCACATTCTGCTCTAATTTGCAGCTTACAAACACGATTTCCAGGAAACCTCTGTTGCCCAAAAACCCAGAGTTGGAAATGTAGAAATGCTGCCGCCTTGTGGCCGTTTCCCACAAGAGCGGCTTTAAAACCACAGCTAACGGTCACTTAACATTCACAAGGACTCAGGACAGTAAAGGACAACTACCCTCAAAAATTCACAACTGGCAAAATTTTCAAGGAGATAGTAGGAAGAGGTAAATTTTACTCATTATTTTTCTAAAAACAAGGAAAATGGATAAAAGCTCAACAACATAAATTTTTAAACTCATGCAAATCTAGCCTACAAAAAGATTTCAACTCACACACGGCAACTACCATCAGCCAAAGGTCTACAAACAATAAATGCTGAAGGGGTTTTAGAGAACTGTGTACCCTCTAGCTGCTGGTGAGATGTAAAGTGGTAAGAGCCAATAGTGAGAACAGAAAGGAGCTGTGTTTAAAAGTAAAAATTGAGCCAGCATTCCATTCAGCAGGCCCACCGCTGAACCTCTCACCTGAAAATACCAGAGCCGAGAAGGCACAGACTGCAACAGCTTCACTGCAGGATTTTTCACAATAGCCAAGACACGGAAGCAACCAAAATGTCCATCAATGGATGAATGGATAAAGAAGTGGTCCATGTACATAATGGAATATTAGCCATGGAAAACAGTGAAACACTGCTCGTTGAGGCACCATTTATGAGCCTAGATATAATCTCAGAACATGCCGTAAGTCAGAAAGAAAAAGACATATAGTATGATATCACTTATAGGCGTTATCTAACAACTGACAAAAATGATAGCATTTTCACAGAGAAAGAAACTCACAGACTTAGAAAACATATAGCAAGGGAGGTCAATGGAGCACTCTGCAATAATTTACATGGGAAGAGTATCTGTACATGAATATATTACATATGTGTGTGTGTGTGTGTGTGTGTGTGTGTGTGTGTGTATGTAATGTACAAATGAACCAGATTTTATACACCTAGGACAAACAATATTCTAAATATTACCTCGATTTAAAAAGACTAAAAAATCGAACAAGAAATAATGGAATATTAACTTATGGGATTTTTTCTTAGCACATTCCATTCTAATTTACAACCTGGGAACACGACTTCCAGAAATGTTGTGCTGCCCTAGAAACCAGTTTTGGGAACGGAGAAATGCTGCCGCCTTGTGGCCGTTTCCCCCAACAGCACCTTTAAAGCCAGTAGTAGTGGTCACTAAATATTCACACTCATTACAAGCCTGTAAATGTCACCTGTTCTCAAAAAAATCCTGGGGTCAAAAATCGACGAAAAATTCAAAACAGGGCAGCCTTCCCAGAAGACCACTTCAAGTGGTTTATTGTACTCACAGTGTTTTTCTGTTTTCGTTTAACAGAAAGAAAACAAAGCATGGAAAAATGCTGAACATTAGGAATTATTAAAGACATGCAAATCCAAGTTACAAAAACCTATCAGCTCACACCAGTCATAATGGCCATCAGCAAAAATTCTGCAAACAATAAATGCTGAAGGGGTTGTGGAGAAATGCGCACCCTCGTTTCTAAGTGGGACATGGTAAGAACCAGTAATGAAAACACAAAGGAGGTGCCTTGATAAGGTAAATATTGAGCTACCATTCAATCAAGCATACCCACTGCTGGGCCTATCACTTGAGAGGATGAGAATCCAAAAGACACAGGGTGGCAATCCTGCACTCCAGCAATATTTACCACAGCCAACACTTGGAAGCAACAAAAATGTCTGTCAACAGAGGAAGGCACAAAGAAGAAGTGGTCCATGTACACAATGGAATATTACTCCAATAAAAAAAATATATAATTTCAATTTAGAAACCAAACGTAAGTTAGGAGACATCAGCTTTTGGGGGTTTGTCCGGGCACATTCCTCTCTAATATATAACCGAGGAACACCACTGGCAGGAGGGACTCTTTCCGTAATTCCCAGAATTGGGAAAGGAGAAATGCTGCCGCCCAATGGCTGATACCTTCAACAGCAGCTTTAAAATCTGTGCTAATGGTCACTTCATATGCACAAGTACTGGAGGGCTGTAAATGAAACCAGCCCTGAAAATGTCTTCAGGGAGGTAATGGCCAAAATATTTCAAAATGTGACACATACTTCAAGAAAACCATTTGAAGAGGTAAGCGCTACTCACAGCTTGAAAAAAAAAGAGGACATGCCTGAAAGTTCAATTTCAAGGGATTATGAGATGCATGCAAATCCAACCTCAAAGAGGTGTCAGCTCACACCTGTCAGAATAAACATCAGCAGAAAAACTACAAACAATAAATGCTGAAAGGGTTGTGGACAAGGGCATACCCTCAAATTTAAGTGCAACATAACCTGGTAAGAGCCACTAATGAGTACAGAATGGAGACGCCTTTACAAGGTAAACATTTTGCTACCATATGATCTAACAGGCCCTCTCCTGGGCCTATAACCGAAGAAGACATAGTTGAAAGACACAGGCAGGCAAATGTGCATTTCAGCAGTGTTACAATAACCAAGACATGGAAGCAACCAAAAAGTCCATCAACAGGCGAGTGGACAAAGAAAAACTGGTCCACGTACAGATGGAATATTAGCCAAGGAAAACAATGACACAATGCCATTTGCATCACCATAGATGAGTCTAGAAGTAATCACGCAACTTGTAGTAAGTCAGAAAGCGAAAGACACGTATCCTGTGATATCACTTATAGGTGTTACCTAAAAATTGATACCAGTGAAGATATTTCCACAGAGAAAGGCAAACACAGATTCATTAAACAAACTTATGGTTCACCAATGGAAAGGTGTGAGGATTGGATACATTAGGATGTCAGAGTTAACAGAGATATACAAACACAGGTGAAGTATATAATCACCAAAGACCTACGGAATACCAAGAGAAGACTACTCAACATTGTGTCATAACCTAAAATGGGAAAAGGATCCAAAGAAGAAAAGAGATAGGTATATGTGGAAAACAACCACATCTTGCACACCTAAAACAAGCAAAACTTTGTAATCACACTTGCTGTGATAAGCAATGAAAATTAAATTTAAAAAAAGAACAATATTTAGTGAGATATAAACTTAAGGGGCTTTTTCCTGGCCCATTCCATTCTAATTTGCAACCTAGAACAGGACTTCCATTGAGGCTCTGTTTCCCTAGTAACCAGATTTGGTTAATGAGAACTGCTGCCGCCTTGTGGCCGTTTCACACAACAGCAGCTCTAACTGCAGCTGTAATGGTTACTTGATAGTCAAAATAATTGCAGGCCTGTAAATGACACCTGTCCTCAAAACAATCCTTCGGTCGTAAATCGAGCAAAAATCTCAAAAGACATCCATATTTCAAAACGACAATTTCAAGAGGCATATTTTATGCACATTTTATATTCTGCCTCTTTTTCTCTTATAGAAAAAGGCATGGAAAAACGCTCAACGTCAGGAATTAATAAAGCCATGCAAATCCGGTCTAGAAACACGTTCACCTCACAGCCGTCAGAAGGATCATCGGCAAAAAAGTCTACATAGTATAAATGCTGAAGGGGTTTTAGAGAACTGTGTACCTTCTAGCTGCTGATGGGATGTAACCTGGTAAGAGCCAGTACAGAGAACCAAACGGAGGTGTGTTTAAAGGTAAAACTTGAGCTACTATGTGATCTGGTTGGCCCACTGATGGGCCTATCAGCTGAGTAGCCCTGAATCAAAAAGTCACAGGCTGGCAATCCTTCACTGCAGCAACATGTACCATAGCCAAGAGCTGGAAGAAACCAAAATGTCCATCAACAGAAAAATGCACCAAGAAGAAGTGGTCCATGTACACAATGGAATATTAGCCATGGGAAAGCATGGAACAGTGCCGTTAGCACCAGCATAGAAGGATCTAGAGATTATCACCCTACCTGAAGTAAGAAAGAAAACGAAAGACAGATATCCTATTACATCACTTATAGGTGTTACCGGAAGGTTGATACCCATGAAATAATTTCCAAGAGAAGGACACTCATAGATTCAGAAAACCAAATTATGTTTAACCAAATGGAAAGGTGTAAGGAATGTATGAATTAGGATATGGTGTTTAACAGACATGTAGTAATACATATGAAATATATAATCACAAAATACCTATGGAATACCAAGAGAGGTCTACTCAACACTCTGTAATAACCTACATGGGAAAGGATCCAAAGATGAATAGATCTATACATAGATATAATGAAGCAGATTCTGTTCAGCTAGAACACACACAACAATTTTCTCAAATTTGCTCTTATAATTAATAAAAATTAAATTTAAAAAAAGCAAACAAGAATTATGGAGATATAAGCTCTTGGGTGTTTGTCCTGACACATTCCACTCTAAATTGCAGCCTACAAACACTATTTCCAGGAAAGATCTGTTGCCCAAAATCCCAGAATTGGAAACATAGGAATGCTGTCGCCTTGTGCCATTTCCCGCAAGAGCGGCTTTAAAACCACAGGTAACCGTCACTTAACATTCACAAGGACTCACTCTGGGCTGTAAAGCACACCTGCCATCAAAACTTGTGCTGAGGTATGGAATGGCCAAAAAAATTCAAACCTGGCAAATTTTTCAAGGAGATAGAATGAAGAGGTAAGTTTTACCCACTATTTTTCGATAAAAAAAGAAAATGGATAAAAGCTCAACATCAGGAATTATTAGACTCATGCAAATCTAACCTACAAAAAGGTTTCACTTCACGCAAGTCAACTACCATCAGCCAAAAGTCTACAAACAATAAATGCTGAAGGTGTTTTAGAGAACTGTGTATCCTCTAGCTGCTTGTGAGATGTAAAGTGGTAAGATCCGGTAATGAGAACAGAAAGGAGCTGCGTTTAAAAGTAAAAATTGAGACGTCATTCGATCCAACACACCCACCACTGGGCCTATCACCTAAGCGCCGAATCGAGAAGACACACGCTGACAAACCTGTACTGAAGTAATACTGAAAATAGCCAGGACATGGAAGCAGCAAAAATGTCAGTTAACAGATGAATGGACAAAGAAGAAGTGGTACATGTACCTAATGGAAGATTAGCTTTCAGAAAAATGAACAATGTCGTTTTCACGACTGCAGGTGGGTCTAGAAATAATCATAATATGTGAAGTCAAAAGGGTATGATATATATCCTATGATGTAATTTATAGATGTTATCTTAAGATTCCTACCAATGAACATATTTCCAAAGGAAAAGACACTCAGAGACGTATAAAACAAACTAATGGTTAACCAAAATGAAAGGTGAGTGGATGAGTAAATTAGGATTATGGGGTTAACATACATACACTAATATATGTTATAAGTATATAAACTTATAATATATAAAATATACAAATCATATAATCATTAATATATATAAATTATATAATCACCAAACACCTACCAAATACCAAGGGAGCTCTACTCAACACTCTATAATAGCCTACATGGTAACAGGATCCAATGATGAACAGATATATGTATGAAAAATTGATCCTAATTGGTACATCCAGAGAATCACAACACTCTAATAAAATTTACTCCAATAGGGGCTTCCCTAGTGGTGCAGTGGTTGAGAATCTGCCTGCCAATGCAGGGGACACGGGTTCGAGCCCTGCTCTGGGAGGATCCCACATGCCGTGGAGCAACTATGCCCATGAGCCACAACTACTGAGCTTGCGCGTCTGCAGCCTGTGCTCCACAACAAGAGAGGCCACAATAGTGAGAGGCCCACGCACCTCGATGAAGAGTGGTCCCCGCTTGCCGCAACTAGAGAAAGCCCTCGCACAGAAACGAAGACGCAACACAGCCAAAAATAAATAAATAAATATTAAAGGCAAAGGAGAGAGGGGAAATTGTAGATCGAGGAAGAATCTAGTTTAAAAAAATTTACTCCAATAAGAAACATAAAATAAATTTAGAAAACAAACGTAAGTAGGAGACATAAGCTTTTGGGAGTTTGTCCTGGGACATTCCACTACAATTTGCAACCTAGGACCACAACTTCAAGGAAGGCTCTCCTGTCCTTGTAACCAAAGCTGGGAATGTAGAAATCTGCCGCCTTGTGGTCAATTCCCGCAACAGCAGCTTTAATCCCAGTGCTATTGGTCACTTAATATTCACAAGGACTGCAGGGCTTTAAATGACACCTGCCCTCAAAAAATATCTTGCGGTCAGGAATGGACATTAATATGCAAAACGGTAGAAAATCCAGAGAAGACAATTTCGAGAGGTAAATTTCCTCACAGTGTTTTTTTTTTAAGGACATGAAAAAATGTTCAACATCAAAAATTATTAGGGACATGCAAATTTAAACTACCAAAAGGTATCAGCTCACAATAGTCTGAATGGCCATCAGAGAAAAATGTCTGCAAACAATAAATGCTGAATGGGTTTCCGAGAATGGATACACTCATATGCTGTTGCTGGGATGTAAACTGGTAACAGCCACTAATCAGAACAGAATGAAGGTGCCTTTAAAAGGTAAAAATTGAGCTACTATGTGATCCTGCCAAAACACTAATGGGCCTGTAACCCGAGAACACCAGAATTCAGAAATACCCAGGTACCCAAAAATGCTCTTCAGCGATACTTACAATAGCCAGACATGGATGCAAGCAAAATGTTCAAAAACAAATGAATGGGCAAAGAAGTGGTACATGTACACAATCGAATATTATCCATGGAAATGATGAAACAATGCCTTTTCCATCACCACTGATGAACCTAGGGGTAATCATACTACGTAAAGTAAGTCACAAAAAGAAAGACAAATACCCGATGACATCATTTACTAGGGTTATCTAAAAATTGATACCCATGAATATATTTCCACTGCGAAAGACCCATACAGACTTTGAAAAAGGTGAAAGGAATGGAAAAATTAGGATGTTGGGGTTAACATGCATTTAATAATTCACATAAAATATATAATCAAGAAGGACCTACTGGATGCCAAGGGAGGTCTACTCAACTCTCTCTAATGACCAACATGCGAAAGAATCTAAACCTGATTAGATATATGTATACATATGAATGAACCATCTTCTTTACACCTAGAACAAACACAACATTGTAATCAAATTTACTCTGATAAGAAATAAAAATTAAATTAAACAAGAAGTAATGTGACACAAGATTTTGTGTATTTGTCCTGGCACTTTACACTCCAATAGACAATCTAGGAAGAGGAATTCCACTAAACCAATGTTTTACCTAGCAATCAAGGTGAGTATGAATAAATTCCACTGCCTTGTTGCCCTTTCCTGCAACTTTAAAAACAATGCTTATGGGTACTTAATATTCAGAAGAACTGTTGGGCTCTACATGACACCCACAATCAGGAAATGTCCACAGGTAAGTAAGCAAACTAAATTCCAAGGGAACAGACTTTCAAGATCCTATTTCCATAGGTAAATTTTACACTGTTTAAAAGAAAAGCACTTGAAAAGATGTTCTAATTCCTATATTATTAGCGTCATGGAAATCAAAACTACAATGAGGGGTCACTTCACATGAGTAAGAATAGCCACCATTGAAACATCTACAAACAGTAAATGCTTGAGAGGTTGTAGAGAAAAGGCAACCCTCCTATGCTGCTCTTGGGATCTAACATGGTAACAGCCACTATAAATAAGAGTATGGAGGTGCCTTTACAAGGTAAATTTAGAGGTACCATATGATCCAGCTGTCCCACTCCCAGGCGTATAACAGGAGAAAACCAGAATTGGAAAACACACATGCACCCACATGTGTACCGCAGCACAATTTACAACGTCTAAGACATGGAAGCAACCAAAATATCCATCAGCAGATGGACGGATAAAGAAGCGGTACATGTTCACAGTGAAATATTACTCAGAAATGAAAAGAATGAAGGAATGCCATTTGCAGCATCATAGATAGAATTAGAGATAATCATACTAAGTGAAGTAAGTCAGAAAGAGAAAGTCAAATATCATATGATACTACTTATAGCTGAAATTTAAAAATTGATACCAATGAACTAATTTACAAGAGAGAAACAGGGACTTTCCAGGTGGTCCAATGGTTAAGAATCTGAGCTTCCAATTCAGGGGGCATGGGTTCGATCCCTGGTGTTGGGAGAACTAATATCACACATGCCTTGCAGTACAGCCAAAAAAATAAAATAAAAGAGAGAGAAACAGATGCACAGACTTAGAAAACAAACTTATGCTTACCCAATGAGAAAGGTGGGTGAAAGCAATAAATCAATCAGGAGGCTGGGGGAAATATTTACACACTAATACATATAAAATAGATTATCAACAAGGACCTACTGCATAGCAAAGGGAAGTCTACTCAACACTCTCTAATAACCTATATGGGAAAAGGATCTGAAGATGAATAGACATATGAATATACATAACTGAACAAGATTCTGTACGCCTACCACAAACAGAATATTTTAAATCAACTTTACTCCAATAAAAAAGAAAAATTAAATTAAAACAAAAACAAGAAGTAACAAAACAGAAGATTTGGGGTGTTTGTTCTGCCACAGCCCACACTAATTTACAATCCAAGAGCCCGTCTTCCACAGTGGGTCTGGTTACCCAAGTAACCAGAGAGGGGCATGAAGGAAATCCTAACATCTGTGCCCATTTCCACAACAGCAACTTTAAAACATGTGCTTATGGGCACTTCATATTCACAAGGACTGCCAGGGTGTAAATGACACCTGCCCTTAACAAATGTCCTGTGGTAGTTATCGAGCCAAAATTCAAAATAGTCAGACTTTCAAAAGCCCAATGTCAACTGTAACTTTTCCTCACAGTGTTTAAAAAAACACATGCAAAGATGCTCAAAATCTTGTATTATTGGAGAGACACATGCAAATCAAAACTACAACAAGGTATCACCTCACACAGTCAGAATGGCCATCATCAAAACGTTTACAAACCATAAATGCTGGAGAGGACATGGAGAAAAGGGAACCCTCCTATGCTGTTGGTGTGATGTAAGCTGGTAAGAGCCACTATAAAGTACAGTATGGAGATGTCTTTTAAAAGTAAAAATAGAGCTACCATATCATCCAGCAGTCTTCCTTCTGGGTGTATATCTGCAGAAAGCCAGAAATGAAAATGACAAATGCACCCAAACCCAAACACGCACTGCAGCACTGTTTACAATAGCCAAGACATGGAGGCAACCAAAATGTCCATCAACAGATGAATGGATAATGAAGAAGTTGTACATGTACACAATCAAATAAATATTACTCAGAAATGAAAAAGCATGATCACCTCTAGGTCCATTTCTGTTGCTGCAAATGACATTATTTCATTCTAAGTGAAGTAAGTCAGATAGAAAAAGACAAATATCATATGATATCACTTATAGTGGAGTCTAAAAAATGATAGAAATGAACAAATTTGTAAAACAGAAACAAACCAACAGACTTCATATATCCTTCAGGGAGAAAAAATTTTAAATGTTTCCAATCACTAAATGTCAACCTGAAAAATGTAAGCAATAAATAACACAGTAAAGGTATTAATTCTCCCCAAATTAACCTATACCAGGCATTAGCAAACTAAACCTGGAGATCACATCCAGCCTATCATCTTCTTTTGTAAATTAAATTTAATGAATGATCCACAAGAAAACCCATAATGAGACGTCAGGTCACACCTCTCAACGTGGCTATTATTCCAAAGTATACAAATATGAAATGTTGTTCATGACATGGAGAAGGCAATCCTAGTACACTGGTGGTGGGACTGTAAGTTGGTACACCCACTATGAAAAGAATATGGAGGTCCTGATAAAAGCTAAAAGTAGAACTATCATATTAGCCAGTAATTCCACTGCTTGGTATATGTCCAAAGAAAATGAAGACACCAATTTGACAAGATACATGCATCCCAATGTTCATAGCAGCATTATTTACAATTGCCAACATATGGAAGCAAACTAAATGTCCATCAACAGATGAGTGGATAAAGAAGATGTGGTATGTATACACAATAGACTATTACTCAGCCATTAAAAGGATCAAATTCTGCCATTTGCAACAACATGGATAGGCCTAGAATATTTATGTGTACTTAAGTTAGAGAAGGACAAATACACTATGTTCTCACTTCTCTGTAGAATCTAAAAATGCAAGAAATGTATGTATATAACAAAACAGAAATAGACTCACAGAGAACAAATTAGTGGTTACTGGTGGGGCGACTTAAAGGGGGAGGGAAAAACAGTAGTTTGTTTCTCTAAATCCAGTACCCCTATGTATGAAATAAACAAACAAGGATATATAGCACAACACAGGGAAATATAGACATTATTGTGTAATCACTTTAGTGGAACACGATCTATAAAAATATTCAATCCATATGTTGTACCCCTGAGACTAATGTAATATTGTAAATCAACTATACTTCAATTTAAATAATCCATAGGGTGGCTGAATGGATTAAAGAAAGTTCAATTATACTGTGTACAAGATATTCATGTTAACTTCTAATCCATATATAGCATAAAATTGAAAGATTGGGAACAAAATACTCCATGAAAATGATACTTGACTGACTAGTCTATTATGAGATAAAAAAGACTTGAAGTCAAACCTCTCAAAGGAAAGAAGGTTATCATATAATGATAAATGGATTAATTCATCAAGAAATCATGACAATTATAAATATGTACGTATCCAGCTTTGGAGCCTCTCAACATATAAAGAATATATTAACCCACGTGAAGGGGAAGATG
Source organism: Orcinus orca (assembly GCF_937001465.1). Classification (NCBI taxonomy): domain Eukaryota; kingdom Metazoa; phylum Chordata; class Mammalia; order Artiodactyla; family Delphinidae; genus Orcinus; species Orcinus orca. The sequence continues at coordinate 47,757,932 of NC_064561.1, read as the reverse complement.
TGCAGAAATAAAATAATGGTAAGAAACATCGATACCCAACTTTCAACACTGTATAGATCATCCGGACATAATATCAATCAGGAAACACTGAACCTGAACACACACTTGATATCAAATGAACCTAACATACATCTACAGTATATTCCACTCAACAGCAGCAAACTTTCCATTGTTCTTAAGTACACGTAGAACATTGCCTAGGGTAGATCCTATGTTAAGCCACAAAACAAGTCTTCAAAAATCCAAGAATATTGAAATCATATCAAGGATCATTTCCAACCACAATGGTATGAAACTGAAATTCAATATTAAAAAGAATAATTGAAAATTGAAGAACACTTGGAAATTGGACAATAAGCTCTTGAATAGCCAATGCATACAGGAATAAATCAAAACGGAAATTTAAAAGAAATCTTAAAGCAAACAAAATTGGAAACACAAAGTACCTAAATTTATGGAATACAGGAACAAGACTGCAATTCAAAGAGTTATGTTTACAGTAATAGATGCATATATTTTCAAAGAATTCTTGAGAGGGGATCAAGATGATAGAGTAGGAAGATACTGAGCTCCCCTGCTGCCAAAGGCACACCCAAGTTACAACAACTTACACGGAAATTATCTCTGAAGACCAGCAGGGAATGTTTTCCACAACTAAAGATATAAGGAAGGAGAAACCACAAGGCAGGTAGGAGAACTGGAAACACAGTCTAATTGGAACCCACACATATAGCACAGTGACCCACAGCTGGAAGATATCACAATTGCATAGGTCCTCCACATGGAGGGAAGGGTATGAGCCTGGCATTAGGCTGCTCAGCCCAGGGTTCCTGCACTGGAAGAAAAGAACACAGCAGGTCTGGCTTTGAAAACTTGCAGGGCTTATTTTCAGGAAATCTGGAGACTAAAGGAAACTGAGACTGCTCTCATAGGGCACACACAAATCTCACATGTTCTCAGTCCCTGTGCAGAGCCAATAGAGTGAAAGACACGTGTGCCAGACCCACTTGCTAATCTCGGAGAGCTTCTTGGAAAGGCAAGAGGCAACTGGGACTCCCACTAGGAACTGAGACATGGGCAAGCAACATTTTAGAATCTTCCCTGGAACTGATTAGAATCAGGGGCCTGCCCCATTTACCACCATGCCCATAGCACTCCCGCACCAGAAGGTCTCACAACCAGACACACTGGGGGCCTACGCTGTCCACCTGTGCACCTGGAGCACCACACAGCCACCCATAATGGAGGGCTGCCTTGGATATCAGCACACCCATGGCAATCAATCACATACTGCAGGGGTTCACAGCCATTTAGGCCAGGGTCCAATACCACCTACCAGCTTGTCTACAGCAGTTGGCCCCGCCGTAAGAGAAAGGTGTGTGCAGCCCACACAGGGAACACCCCTGGAGCATGTGGCTCTGCTGGCCAGAGGACAATGTGCTGCTGGGCCCTATCAGTCATCTCCTATATAAGGCCACTTCTCTGAGACCCGGGAATGTAACAACCTGAACCTAATGAATAAAGATGTACAGAGACTTAGGAAGCATAAGGAAATAGAGGAATATGTTACAAATGAAGTAACAAGACACGACATCAGAAAAAGAACTGAATAAAACAGGGATAAGCATTCTACCCGATAAAAAAAAGTGTTCACAGTAATGATTATAAAGACGCTCACCCAAGTCAGGAGAAGAATAGATAGACATAGTGAGAATTTCAACAGAGTAATAACATGTCAAAAAGAACAAAACAGTGAACAATACAATAAAAGAGATTAAAACACACACACATGTACATGAGAGAAGCCCCATTATACTGTATGATACAGAAGAACAGATCAGTGAAATGGAAAACAGAGTAGTGAAAATCACCCAAACTGAATAGCACAAAGTAAAAGCAATTAAGAGTATACGTAAAGGGACCTCTGAGACAACATCAAGAGTATTAACATGAGCATTACAGGGGCCCCAGAACGAGGAGAAGAGAGAAACGGGCAGATAACTTATTGGAGGATACAGGAACTGATAACTTTCCTAACCTGGGGAAGGAAACACACATCCAGGTCCAGGAAAAACAGAGTTCCAAACAAGATGAAGACAAACAGGTCCACACCAAGACATATTATAAAGCTCCAAAAATTTAAAAAATTAAAGAGTGATCACAGAGGCAGTGAAATAAAAGTGTCTAGTTATGTTCAAGGTATTCCCATAAGACTGTCAGATGACTTCTCAGCACAATTTTCAAACTAGGAAGGAATGATAGGATATAATCAATGGGCTAAAAAGAAAAAGTCTACAACAGGAATACTCTACCAGCAAAATTATTATTCAGAATTGCAGGACAGGGCTTCCCTGATGTCACAGTGGTTGAGAATCTGCCTGCCAATGCAGGGGACACGGGTTCGGGCCCTGATCCAGGAAGATCCCACATGCCACAGAGCAACTAAGCCTGTGTGCCACAACTACTGAGCCTGTGCTCTAGAGCCCATGAGACACAACTACTGAGCCTGCTAGCCACAACTACTGAAGCCTGAGCACCTAGAGCCCATGTTGCACAACAAGAAGAGCCACTGCAATGAGAAGCCCATGCACCACAATGGCCCATGCACCACAACGAAGAGTAGCCTCCACTTGCCACAACTAGAGAAAAGCCCACGCACTGCAATGAAGACCTAATACAGCCAAAAATAAATAAATAAATTTATGGAGGAAAGAAAGAATTGAAGGAGAGGTCAAGAGTTTCCCAGACTAGCAAAAGCTAAAAGAGTTCATCACTAATAAACCAGCCTTATATGCAATGTTGAAGGAATTTACTTAAGCTTAAAAGAAGTCTCACTAATTATTGATAGTAACAAGAAAACAAACAAAAGTAAAAATCTCACTGAAAAACCTATACATAGAGTAAGGGTAATAGATCAAACATTTTTTTAGCTTCTGTAAAGAATAAAAGACAATAGTAGTATGTGTTTTTAAAAAAGAGAGGGCCCAAATAAATCAGAAATGAAAGCGATGATGTTACAACAGACACCACAGAAATACAAAGTATCCTAAGCTACACACAGGGTAACTCAAGGCTCAGACTGGACAGAGCCCAGTCTCCCTTCCACTGTACATGAGTTACAGGAGCCTCAGGAACTGAGGAGGGGGTCCCTGAGGGGAGGCACAAGATAGAAGATGTTAGGCATTAACCTGACTCTATTTATGTTAAACCTGCCTGAACTACATTCACATGAGATTGTTTTGTCCTGAATGTACATTGGCACCTTTAGTCTGAACTGCAGATCTTTGGCTTCACCACCTCCACCGACAGCATTAGCTTCACCTGCTGTGGACCGTCTCCTATAGGATTTCTAGAACCACAAAACATCGAAGTTTCATAGGACACAGAGTCTGTGAGACTCCACTCAGTCTCAGAGTCTCAACCCCACTCAGAGACGTAGAGTCACAACAGAGACTCCACTCTTGGAGGACACACACAGTAGTGTGCACATCAGGACCCAAGGGAAGGAGCAGTGACCCCATAGGAGACTGAGCAGACCTACCTGCTAGTTTTAGAGGGTCTCCTGCAGAGGCGGGGGGTGACTGGGGCTCACCGTGCGGACAAGGACACTGGCAGCAGAAGTTCTGGGAAATCCTCCTTAGCATGAGCCCTCCCAGAGTCCGCAGGTAGCCCCACCAAAGAGCCAGGTGGGCCACAGTTCTGGGTCGCCTCAGGCCAAACAACAAACAGAGAGGGAACTCTGCCCCATGCATCAGCAGACAAGCGGATTAAAGTTTTATTGAGCTCTGCCCACCAGAGCAACACCCAGCTCTACCCACCACCACTCCCTCACATCAGGAATGCTGCACAAGCCTCTAAGATAGACTCATCCAGCAGAGAGCAGACAGCAGAAGCAAGAAGAACTACAGTTCTTCAGACTGTGGATGGAAAACCACATTCACAGAAAGATAGACAAAATGAAAAGGCAGAGGAATTTGTACCAGATGAAGGAACAAGATAAAACCCCAGAAAAACAACTCAATGAGGTGGAGATAGGCAACCTTCCAGAAAAAGAATTCATAATAATGATAGTGAAGATGATCCAAGACCTTGGAAAAAGAATGGAGGCAAAGATAGAGAAGATGCAAGAAATAGTTAACAAAGACCTAGAAGAATTAAAGAACCAACAAACAGAGATGAACAATACAATAACTGAAATGAAAAATACACTAGAAGGGGGCTTCCCTGGTGGCGCAGTGGTTGAGAGTCCACCTGCCGATGCAGGGGACATGGGTTCGTGCCCTGGTCTGGTAAGATCCCACATGCCAAGGAGCGGCTGGGCCCGTGAGCCATGGCCGCTGATCCTGCACATCCAGAGCCTGTGCTCCACAACGGGAGAGGTCACAAAAGTGAGAGTCCCTCGTACCGCAAAAAAAAACAAAAACACTAGAAGGAATCAATAGTAGAATAACTGAGGCAGAAGAACGGATAACTGGCCTGGAGACAGAAAGGTGGAATTCACTGCTGCAGAAAAGAATAAAGAAAAAAGAATGCAGAGAAAGGAAGACAGCTTAAGAGACCTCTGGGATAACATTAAATGCAACAAAATTTGCATTATAGGGATCCCAGAAGGTGAAGAGAGAGAGAGAGGACCCGAGAAAATATTTGAAGTGATTATAGTCGAAAACTTCCCTAACACGGGAAAGGAAATAGTAGCCACCCAAGTCCAGAAAGCACAGAGAGTCCCAGGCAGGATAAACCCAAGGAGAAAAATGCCGAGACACATAATAATCAAACTGACAAAAATTAAAGACAAAGAAAAATTATAGAAAGCACAAGGGAAAAATGACAACATACAAGGGAACTCCCATAAGGTTAACAGCTGATTTCTCAGCAGAAACTCTACAAACCAGGAGGGAGTTGGCTGATATATTTAAAGTGATGAAAGGGAAGAACCTACAACCAAAAGAACTCTACCCAGCAAGATCTCATTCAGATTCCATGGAGAAATCAAAAGCTTTATAGACAAGCAAAAGCTAAGAGAACTCAGCACCACCAAACCAGCTCTACAACAAATGCTAAAGGAACCTATCTAAGTGGGAAACACAACAGAAGAAAAGAATCTACAAAAACAAACACATAACAATTAAGAAAATAGTAATAGGAATATACATATCAATATTTACCTTAAATGTGAATGGATTAAATGCTCCAAACAAAAGACACAGTCTTGCTGAATGGATACAAAAACAAGATCCATATATATGCAGTCTATAAGAGACCCATTTCAGACCTAGGGAAACATACAGACTGAAAGTGAGGGGATGGAAAAGGATATTCCATGCAAATGAAAATCAAAAGAAAGCTGGAGTAGCAATACTCATATCAGATACAATAGACTTTAAAATAAAGAGTGTTACAAGAGACAAGGACGGACACTACATAATGATCAAGGAATCAATCCAAAAAGAAGACATAACAATTATAAATATATATGTACCCAACATAGGAGCACCTCAATACATAAGACAACTGCTAACAGCTATAAAAGACAAAATCGACAGTAACACAATAATAGCAGGGGACTTTAACACTTTACTTACACCAATGGAGATCATCCGGACAGAAAATTAATAAGGAAACACAAACTTTAAATGACACAAGAGACCAAATAGATTTAATTGATATTTATAGGACATCCCATCCAAAAACAGCAGATTACATGTTCTTCTCAACTTCACGCAGAACATTCTCCAGGATAGATCACATCTTGGGTCACAAACAAAGCCTCAGGAAATTTAATAAAACTGAAATCATATCAAGCATCTGTTCTGACCACAAGGTTATGAGATTAGAAATCAATTACAGGGAAAAAATATGTAAAAAACAGAAACACATGGAGACTCAACAATACGTCACTAAATAACCAAGACATCACTGAAGAAAGAAAAGAGGAAATCAAAAACAACCTAGAGACAAATGACAACAAAAACATGATGATCCAAAACCTATGGGATGCAGCAAAAGCAGTCCTAAGAGGGAAGTTTATAGCAATACAAGCCTACCTCAAGAAACCAGAAAACTCTCAAATAAACAATCTAACCTTACACCTAAAGGAATTAGAGAAAGAAGAAAGAAACCCAAAGTTAGTAGAAGGAAAGAAATCATAAAGATCAGAGCAGAAATAAATGAAATAGAAACAAAGAAAACAATAGCAAAGATCAATAAAACTAAAAGCTGGTTCTTTGAGAAGATAAACAAAAATGATAAATCGTTAGCCAGACTCAAGGAAAAGAGGGAGAGGACTCAAATCAATAAAATTAGAAGTGAAAAAGGAGAAGTTGCAACAGACACCACAGAAATACAAAGCATCCTAAGAGACTTCTACAAGCAACTCTATGCCAATCAAATGGACAACCTGGAAGAAATGGACAAATTCTTAGAAAGGTATAACCTTCCAAGACTGAAAGAGGAATAAATAGAAAATATGAATAGACCAATCACAAGTAATGAAATTGAAACGGTGATGACAAATCTTCCAACAAACAAAAGTCCAGAACCAGATGGCATCAGAGGTGAATTCTATCAAATATTTCGACAAGAGCTAACACCCAACCTTCTCAAACTCTTCAGAAATTTGCAGGGAAAGGAACACTCCCAAACTCATTCATATCACACTGATACCAAAACCAGACAATGATACTACAGAAAAAGAAAATTAGAGACCAATATCACTGATGAATATAGATGTAAAAATCCTCAACAAAATACTAGCAAACAGAATTGAACAACACATTAAAAGGATCACACACCATGATCAGGTGGGGTCTATCCCAGGAACGCAAGGGTTCTTCAATATACACAAATCAATGTGATACACCATATTAACAAATTGTAGAATAAAAATATCATCTCAATAGAAGCAGGAAAAAATTTTGACAAAATTCAACACCGATTTATGATTAAAAATTCTCCAGAAAGTGAACATAGAGGGAATCTACCTCAACATAATAAAGGCCATATATGACAAACCCACAACAAACATCATTCTCCATGGTGAAAAACTACAAGAATTTCCTCTAAGATCAGGAACAAAACAAGGATGTCCACTCTCACCAGTATTATTCAACATAGTTTTGGAAGGCCTAGACACAGCAATCAGAGAAAAAAAGAAATAAAAGGAATACAAATTGGAAAAGAAGTAAAATTTTCACTGTTTGCAAATGACATGATACTACACATAGTGAATCTGAAAGATGACACTAGAAAATTACTAGAGCTAATCAATGAATTTGGTAAAGTTGCAGGATACAAAATTAATGCACAGAAATCTCTTGCATTCCTCTACACTAACAATGAAAGATGAGAAAGAGAAATTAAGGAAACAATCCCATACACCATTGCAACAGAAAGAATAACATATGTAGGAATGAACCTACCTAAGGAGGTGAAAGTCCTATACTCAGAAAACTATAACACAGTGCTGAAAGAAATCAAAGATTACATAAACAGATGGGAGTATTAACCATATGCTTGGATTAGAAGCATCAATATTGTGAAAATGACTATACTACCCAAAGCAATCTACAGATTCAATGCAATCCCTATCAAATTATCAGTGGCATTTTCTACAGAACTAGAACAAAAAAACCTTAAAATGTGTATGGAGACACAAAACACCCCGAATAGCCAAATCAGTCTTGAGGGAAATTAAAAGAGCTGGAGGAATCAGACTTCCTGACTTCAGACTATACTACAAAGCTACAGTAATCAAGACTATATGGTACTGGCACCAAAACAGAAATATAGATCAACGGAACAGGATAGAAAACCCAGAGATAAACCTACATACCTATGGCTAACTCATCTATGACAAAGGAGGCAAGGATAAACAATGGAGAAAAGACAGTCTCTTCAGGAAGTGGTGCTGGGAAAACTGGACAGTTACACATAGAAGAATGAAATTAGAACATCCATAACACCATACACAAAAATAAACTCCAAATAGATTAGAGATCTAAATGTTAAGACCAGACGCTATTAAACTCTTAGAAGAAAACATAGGCAGAACACTCTATGACATAAATCACAGCAAGATCCTATTTGACCCACCTCCTAGAGAAATGGAAATAAAAACAAAAATAAACAAATGGGACCTAATGAAACTTAAAAGCTTTTGCACAGCAAAGAAACACATAAAGAAGACGAAAAGACAACCCTCAGAATGGGAGAAAATATTTTCAAATGAAGCAAATGACAAAGGATTAACCTCCAAAATTTACAAGCAGCTCATGTAGCTCAATATCACAAAAACAAACAACCCAATCCAGGAATGGACAGAAGACTTAAATAGACATTTCTCCAAACACGATATACAGGTTGCCAACAAACACATGAAAAGATGCTGAACATCACTAATCATTACAGAAATGTAAATCAAAACTACAGTGAGGTATCACTCACAGCAGTCAGAATGGCAATCATCAAAAAATCTACAAAAAATAATTGCTGCAGAGGCATTTATTGGAGAAAAGGGAACACTCTTTCAGTGTTGGTGGGAATGTAAATTGATATAGCCATTAGGGAGAACGGTAGGGAGGTTCCTTAAAAAACTAAAAATAGAAGTATCATACGACCCAGCAATCCAACTCCTGGGCATTTACCCTGAGAGAAGCATAATTCAAAAACAGTTATGTTCAACAATGTTCATTGCAGCTCTATTTACAATAGCCAGGACATGGAAGCAACCTAAGTGTCCATCGACTGATGAATCGATAAAGAAGATCTGGCACATATATACAATGGAATATTACTCAGCCATAAAAGGAAACAAAACTGAGTTATTTGTAGTGAGATGGATGGACGTAGAGACTGTCCTACACAGTAAAGTAAGTCAGAAAGAGAAAAACAAATAGCGTGTGCTAACACAGATATATGGAGTCTAAAGAAAAAAAAAAGTTTATGAAGAACCTAGGGGTGGGACAGGATTAAGGACACAGACGTACAGAAAGGACTTGAGCACATGGGGAGGGGGAAGGGTAAGCTGGGACAAAGTGAGAGAGTGGCATGGACATATATACGTTACCAAATGTAACATCGATAGCTACTGGGAAGAAGCCACATAGCACAGGGAGATCAGCTCAGTGCTTTGTGAACACCTAAAGTGGTGGGATAGAGACAGTGAGAGAGAGATGCAAGAGGGAGGGGATATGGTGGTATATGTATAGCTGATTCACTTTGTTATACAGCAGAAACTAACACATCATTGTAAAGCAATTATACTCCAATAAAGTTGTAAAATGAAAAAAGAAAGAAAGCCCAGAGATAAACCTACATACCAATGGTCAATAATCTATGACACAGGAGGCAAGACCATACAATGGAGAAAAGACAGTCTCTTCAATCAGTGGTTCTGGGAAAAATGGGCAGCTACATGTAAAAGAATGAAATTAGAATACTCCCTAACACCATACAGAAAAATAAATTCAAAATGGATTAGAGACCTTAATGTAAGACCGGACAGTATAAAACTCTTAGAGGAAAAAATAGGAAGAATACTCTGACATAAATCACAACAAGATCTTTTTTGATCCACCTCCTAGAGTAATGCAATAAAAAAGAAAAATAAACAAATGGGAACTAATGAAACATAAAAGCTTTTGCAAAGCAAAGGAAAGTAAAAACAAGACGAAAAGACAACCCTCAGAATGGGAGAATATATTTGCAAATGAATCAACAGACAAAGGATTAATCTCCAATAATATATAAACAGCACATGCAGCTCAATATTAAAAAAACCAAACAACCCAATACAAAAATGGCAGAAGATCTAAATAGACATTGATTCCAAGAAGAGAGAGAGATGGCCAAGAAGCGCACGGAAAGTTTCTCAACATCACTAATTATTAGAGAAATGCAAATCAAAACTACAAGGAGGTATCACCTCACACCTGTTAGAATGGACATCATCAGAAAATCTACAAACAATAAATGCTGGGGAGGGTGTGGAGAAAAGGAACCCTCTTCCACTATTGGTGGGAATGTAAATTGATACAGTCAATATGGAGAACAATATGGAGGTTCCTTAAAAAACTAAAAATAGAATTACCATATGATCCAGCAATCCCACTACTGGGCATATACCCAGAGAAAAACATAAATCAAAAAGACACATTCACCACAATGTTCATTGCAGCACTATTTACAATAGTCAGGTAATGGGAGCAACTTAAATGCACACAGGCAGACGAATGGATAAAGATGTGGTACATATATAACATGGAATGTTACTCAGCCATAAAAAGGAATGAAATTGGGTCATTTGTACAGACATCGATGGACCTAGAGATTGTCACACAGAGTGAAATAAGACAGAAAGAGAAAAAGAAATATTGTATATTAATACATATATGTGGAACCAAGAAAAATGGAACAGATGAACTGGTTTGCAGGGCAGAAATAGAGACACAGATGTAGAGAACAAACGTATGGACACCAAGGGGGGAAAGCCGTGGGGGGGTAGTGCTGGGATGAATTGGGAGTTTGGGATTGACTTATATACACCCATATGTATAAAATCGATAACCAGAAAGAACCTGCTGTATAATAATAAAATTAAAAATTAAAAAAATAAATAAACATACAAAAAGTAAAACAGAAAAATAGTTCTTCCATTCCCATACATGTATTTATATGAATGAATTATGTCCATGCTTCTATCTATAAATACGAAAAAGAGGAATAAAACCTACATTGAACCCAAAAAGAAAAAAAAAACAGCAGAACCCACCAGTTATAAACAGGAAAACCCTATCAGGGCACTTGCTCCAAAGGTAAAGAATCCTGAAGTTGGTCAGAGGTGGGTAATCGTCTCCCATGAAGCCAGCAGCGCCCCCCCCCTGCAAGGAGTGTCCTCATTGCAAAGCTGGGGGACTGTGCTGAGGCATCTCTGAGTAAACGTGAGCTGAGCTCCAGGCCAGCTGCTGCTGAACTGTTCCCACAGTTCCCAGGTAAAACACCTGAATCTGTGCAAGGACTTGAAAGCCTAGACGAAGGGCCATGGAGCCACACCAGCGACAGCACCCAGGCCGACTTAGTGCCTACAGGCCAACCAGGATGGTCCCGGCCCCGGGCGCACTTCTGGAAGCTTTCCATTTCCCTGCCTGAGATACCCCTCCTGTTCCAGCCCCCACTGCTTTTTTCCTTACTCACCTCTGCCTGGGGAGAAATTCCAGCAGCAGATATGGGTGACACATCCTCTTCTTTAGCAGTTGGCAGCTTGGCAACTCCTGCAGAAAGCCCAGCAGAGCCCCACTCACACCGGGCCACCCTAAAAACCGTGGCCCCTCACTCCCTCCCACCAGCCCAGCCCCGACACTGCTGACGGGGCAGAGAATATGGCGGCAGACACAACTGAAGGGGCTCTTGCTGCCTGGAGCCGTGTTTATATTGACCTCAAACCAGGCACACCTGGAGAGGGCTGGCCGGCACGGTCAGGCTGCCCAGGTCAGCCAATCCTCGCCCCTCTGGGGCTCACAGCAGCAGAAAATGGACCTTGATGAACCGACCAGGTCCAAGGAACAGGTGTGGGCTCCTGAGAGTCAGGATAGACAAGGGGCTGCAGCTCTGGCTTGTTTTCTAATCATTTTATCTGGCCCATGAGTGGGAGACAACTTCAAGAAGACCCTCTCCTAATGAGAGGAACCCAGTAGTCAGGGAGACGAGGGGTGGTGGGTGGAAACAGAGGCCTGGTGCCCTGGCTGCAGTGGAAGTCTCTGGAAGACCAGGTGGAGGGAGGCCGCACAGAGTGACGCCCAGTGTCACAGACCTGTTGGAGCTGCTGTTTGTTAGTTCAAGTCGTGCTCTGAGGTGCTCTGTGTCAGCCCTGAGCGACAGGTGAGCTGGGGGTGCTCTGCAATGGGGGCTATGTGCACGGTTCCTGTGTGCTCAGTCTTGCTGGGTACCTGCACAGCTGAGCTCCATATCCTGGGAGGGACCTGACCACGAGAGCCCCATGGGCTGCTGGGTATCTGCACAGGTGAGCTCCATATCCTGGGAGGGGCCTGACCATGAGAGCCCCGTGGCCTGCTGGGTACCTGCCCAGGTGAGCTCCAAAACCTGGGAGGGGCCTGACCACAAGAGCCCCGTGAGCTGCTGGGTACCTGCCCAGGTGAGCTCCAAATCCTGGGAGCGGCCTGACCATGAGAGCCCTGTGGGCTACTGGGTACTTGGTAAAGGATGTCAGGTCAGTGAAGCACCTGAGAATATACATCCAGTAGTTCCTAATTCCTACACACTGATGGTCATTCTACCATCCACCAGGACATGGTATTCTGTATTAGACTTAGATGATGTCTTCTTCTGTATTCCATTAGTCCCAGAGTCACAAGAAATTTTGAAGTAGCGAGGAGTCCAGCCGGTCTTATTGGCCACCGTCACTGCAGTGTCTGTAGGTTTTTCTATGGTGACAGTGTGATATACGGTTCCCCCGCCAAGGTACGGGTTAGGATCAGGGTACGGGTTAGGGTATGATTTAGGGTTAGGGTTATGGTTAGGATTAGCATTAGGGAATGGATACAGCTTATGGTACCAGTTAGTGTACGACAACGGGTTTGGTTAGAATCCATGTTAGGGTGTGGGTTAGTGTTAGTATACGGGTTAGGATTAGGTTGTGGGTTAGGGGACGGTTTAGGGTTAGGTTTAGCATTAGGGAAAGGGTACGGATTAGGTCACTGTCTAGGGTACGACAACGGTTTAGGGTACCTGTTAGGGTTAGTGTTACTGTTAGTGTACGTGTTACTATTAGGACTTGGGTAAGTATAAGGTTTAGGGTTAGGGTTAGGGTACGTGTTAGTGTTAGTGTATGGGTTATTATTATGGCACAGCTCAGTGTAAGGGTTAGGGTTAGGGTTAGGGAACGGGTACAGTTTTGGTTACAGTTTAGTGTATGACAACATCACCCTTTGGGGGTTTATCCAGGCACATTCACCTCTAGTGTATAAAAGAGGAACACCACTGGCAAGAAGGTCTGTTTCCCTGCTTACCAGAATGGGGAAAGCAGAAATGCTGCCGCCAAATGGCCGTTGCCTGCAACAGCAGCTTTACAACCTGTGCTAATCGGCATTTCATATGCACAAGTACTGGAGGGCTGTAAATGAAACCTGTCCTCAAAATGTCTTCAGGGAGGTAATGGCCAAAATATTTCAAAATGTGGCACATATTTCAAGAAAACCATTTGAAGAGGTAAGCTATACTCACAGTTTGAAGAAAAAAAAGTACATGCCTGAAAGCTAAATTTCAAGGCATTATGAGACACATGCAAATCCAACCACAAAGAGGTATCAGCTCACAGCAGTCAGAATAAAAATTAGTAGAAAAACTACAAACAATAAATGCTGAAGAGGTTATGGAGAAGTGCATACCCTCAACTTTAAATGGGACGTAACCTGGTAAGAGCCATTAATGGAACAGAATGGAGGTGCCTTTACAAGGTAAACAATTGCCTACCATATGATCCAGCAGGCCCACTACTTGGTCTAAAACCGAAGATGACAGAATTGGAAAGACACAGGCAGGCAAATGTGCACTGCAGCAGTATTACAATAGTCAAGACATGGAAGCAACCAAAAATTCCATCAACAGATGAGTGGACAAAGAAGAACTGGTACATGCACAGACCGAATATTAGCCAAGGAAAAAAACGACACAATGCCATTTGCAACACCGTAGATGAGTCTAGAAGTAATCACACAACTTGTCGTAAGTCAGAAAGTGAAAGACACATATACTATGTTATCACTTATAGGTGTCACCTAAAAATTGACACCAGTGAAGATATTTCCACAGAGAAAGGCAATCACAGATTTATTAAACAAACTTATGATTCACCAATGGAAAGGTGTGAGGATTGGATACATTAAGATATCGGGGTTAACAGAGCTATACAAACACAGGTGAAGTATATAGTCACCAAAGACCTACAGAATACCAAGAGAAGACTACTCAACATTGTGTCGTAACCTACATGGGAAAAGGATCCAAAGAACAATAGATATATGTGTAAAACAACCACATCTTGCACATCTAGAAGAAGCAAAACATTGTAATCACACTTGCTGTGATAAAAAATGAAAATTAAATTTAAAAACGAAGAATTAGTGGGATATAAAGTTAAGGGGCTTTTTCCTGGCACATTCCATTCTAATTTACAACCTAGAACACGACTTTCATTAAGGCTCTGTTGCCCTAATAACCAGATTTGTTAAAGGAGAACTGTGCTTCTTTGTGGCCGTTTCACACAGCAGCAGCTCTAAACCCAGCGATAATGGTTACTTGATATTCAAAATAATTCCAGGCTTGTAAATGACACCTGCCCTCTAAACAAATCCGTGGTCACTAAATCGAGCAAAAATCTCAAAAGACGTGCATAGTTCAAAACGACAATTTAAAGAGGCATATTTTACGCACATTTTGTATTCTTTCCTTTTCTCTCTTTTTTTTGTTAAAAAAAAGGGCAAGGAAACATGCTCAACATCAGGAATTAATAAAGCCATGCAAATCCAGTCTAGAACACGTTCACCTCACAGCCGTCAGAATGATCACCAGCAAAAAAGTCTACAACTTATAAATGGTGAAGGGGCTTTAGAGAACTGTGTACCCTCTAGCTGCTGGTGGGATGTCACCTGGTAAAAGACAGTACTGAAAAGAGAATGGAGGTGTGTTTAAAGGTAAAAATTGAGCTACCATGTGATCCGGTAGGATCACTGATGGGCCTATCACCTGAGTAGACCAGAATCAAAGAGACACAGGCTGGCAATCCTGCACTGCAGCAACACGTACCATAGCCAAGACTTGGAAGAAACCAAAATGTCCATCAACAGAAAAAATGCACCAAGAAGAAGTGGTCCGTGTACACAATGGAATATTAGCCATGGAAAAGCATGGAACAGTGCCATTGGCACCACCATAGAAGGATCTAGAGATAATCACCCAACTTGAAGTAAGAAAGAAACCAAAACACAGATATCCTATGACATCAATTATAGGTGTTACCTAAAAATTGATACCCATGAAATACTTTCCAAGAGAAGGACACTCATAGATTCAGAAAACCAAATTATGTTTAACCAAATGGAAAGGTGTAAGGAAGGCATGAATTAGGATATGGGGATTAACACACATGTACTAATACACATGAAATATATAATCACCAAATACCTACGGAATACCAAGAGAGGTCTACTCAACATTCTGTGATAACCTACATGGGAAAGGATCCAAAGATGAATAGATCGATACATACATAAAATGAACCAGATTCTGTACACCTAGAACACACACAACATTTTTATCAAATTTACTCTGATACTAAATAAAAATTAAATTTAAAAAACAAACAAGGAGTAAGGAGATACAAGCTGTTGGGGGTTTGCCCTGGCACATTCCACCCTAATTTGCAGCCTACTAACAGGATTTCCAGGAAGACTCTGTTGCTCGAAAACCCAGAGTTGGAAATATAGAAATGCTGCCACCTTGTGGCCGTTTGCGGCAAGAACGGCTTTAAACCCACTGCTAATGGTCAGTTAACATTCACAGACTCAGGGCTGTAAAGGACACCTGCCCTCAAAAAATGTCCTGAGCTAGGGAATGACCAAAAATATTTAAGACATGCAAATGTTTAAAGGAGATAGTATGAAGAGATAAGTTTGCACACTCTTCTTCAAAAGAAAGGAAAATGGATAAAAGCTCAACATCAGAAATTATTAGACTCATGCAAATCTAATCTACAAAAAGGTTTCAACTCACACACGTCAACTACCATCAGCAAAACGTCTACAAACAACACATGCTGAAAGGGTTTTAGAGAACTGTGTACTCTCTAGCTGCTGGTGAGATGTAAAGTGGTTACAGCCAATAATGAGAACAGAAAGGACCTCATTTAAAAGTAAAAACTGGGGCTTCCCTGGTGGTGCAGTGGTTGAGAGTCCACCTTCCGATGCAGGGGACACGGGTTCGTGCCCCAGTCCGGGAAGATCCCACATGCCGCAGGGTGGCTAGGCCCGTGAGGCATAACCGCTGAGCATGCGCGTCCAGAGCCTGTGCTCCACAACGGGAAAGGCCGCAACAGTGAGAGGCCATTGTACCACACAAAAAAAAGAAATGTAAAACCGAGCCACCATTCCATCCAGCAGGCCCAATGTTGGGCCTCTCACCTGAGAAGACCAGAATCGAGAAGACAGAGGCTGCAACAGCTGCACTGCAGCCACTTTCACAATAGCCAAGATACGGAAGCAACCAAAATGTCCATCAACAGATGAATTGATAAAGAAGAAGTGGTCCATGTACACAATGGAATATTAACCTTGGAAAACAATGAAACACTGCTCTTTGAGACACCATAGATGAGCCTAGAGATCATCATAGAATGTGAGGTAAGTCGGAAAGCAAAATACATATCCTATGATATCACTTATAGGCGTTATCTAACAACTGACCCAAACGAACATATTTCCACAGAGAAAGACACTCACAGACTTAGAAAACAAATTATGCGTATCTAAAAGGAAAGGTGGAGGGAATGGATAAATTAAGACCAGGTTTACCATACGTGTACAAATGCGTATTAAATACATATGTCAAAAAGACCGGCCATATAGAAACGGAGGTCTACGGGACACTCTTCAATAATTTACATGGGAGGAGGATCTGCACATCTATATCTATATATTTATATCTATATCTATATATCTATATATATACACATATACATATATATAAATATAATGTACAAACGAACCAGATTGTGTCACCTAGGACAAACAATATTCTAATCATTACCCTGATTAAAAAAATTCAAACAACGAACAAGAAGTAATGTGACATAAACTTATGGGTTTTTTTTCCTGGCACATTGCGTTCTAATTTACAACCTGGTAACATGGCTTCCAGAAAGGATCTGCTGCCCTAGTAACCGGATTTGTGGATGGAGAAATGCTGCAGACTAGAGGCCGTTTCCCACAACAGCAGCTTTAATACCAGTGCTAAGGGTCACTAAATATTCACACTCATTGCAGTCCTGTAAATGACACCTACCCTCAAAAAACATCCTGGCATCGAAAATCGACCAAAAAAATCAAGAGGGCAACCTTCCAAGAAGACAATTTCAAGAGGTTTATTGTACTCACAGTTTTTTTCTGTTTTTGTTTAACAGAAAGAAAACAAAGCATGGAAAAATGCTGAACATTAGGAATTATTAAAGACATGCAAATCCAAATTACAAAAACCTATCAGCTCACACCAGTCAAAATAGTCATCAGCAAAAGTTCTGCAAACAATAAATGCTGAAGGGGTTGTGGAGAAATGCGTACCCTCAGTTCTAAGTGGGACGTGGTAAGAGCCACTAATGAAAACACAATGTAGCTGCCTCGAAAGGTAAACATTGACCTACCATTCAATCAAGCATACCCGTGCTGGGCCTATCGCCTGAGAGGATGAGAATCAAAAAGACACAGGCTGGCAATCCTGCACTCCAGCCATATTTAACACTGCCAGCACTTTGAAGCAATGAAAATGTCCATCAACAGAGGAATGCACAAAGAAGAAGTGGTCCATGTACAGAATGGAATATTACGGCAATAAAAAAGGTAAATTCAATTTAAAAAACAAACATAAGTAAGGAGACGTCAGCTTTTGTGGGTTTATGCGGGGACACTCCACTTTAAATTATAATCAAGGAACACCACTGGCAGGAAGGTCTGTTCCCCTAGTTACCAGAGTGGGGAAAGCAGAAATGCTGCCACCCTCTGGCCGTTACCTGCAACAGCAGCTTTAAAACCTGTACTAATAGTCACTTCATATGCACAAGTACTGGAGGGCTGTAAATGAAACCTGCCCTCAAAATGTCTTGAGGGGTATAATGGCCAAAATAATTCAAAATGTGGCACATACTTCAAGAAAACAATTTGAAGATGTAAGCTGTACTCACAGTTTGAAGACAAAAAGGACATGCCTGAAAGTTCAATTTCAGGGGATTATGAGACGCATGCAAGTCCAACTACAAAGAGGTATCAGCTCACACCAGTCAGAATAACCATCAGCAAAAGAACTACAAACAATAAATGCTGAAGTGGTTGTGGAGAAGTGCATACCCTCAACTTTAAGAGGGACTTAACCTGGTAAGAGCCACTAATGAGAACAGAATGGAGGTGCCGTTACAAGGTAAACTTTGAGCTACAATATGATCCAGGAGGTCCAGTCCTGGGTCTATAACATAAGAAGACAGAATTAGAAAGACACTGGAGGGCAAATCTGCATTGCAGCAGTATTACAATAGCCAAGACATGGAAGCAAACACAAAGTCCATCAACAGATGAGTGGGTAAAGAAGAACTGGTACACATACAGATGGAATATTAGCCAAGGAAAAAAATAGCACAATGCCATTTGCAGCACCATAGATGAGTCTAGAGGTCATCAAGCAACTTGTAGTAAGTCAGAAAGCAAAAGACACATATCCTATGATATCACTTAGAGGGGTTACCTAAAAATTGATAACAGTGAAGATATTTCCACAGAGAAAGGCAATCACAGATTCATTAAACAAACTTACGGTTCACCAAAGGAAAGGTGTGAGACTGTATATATTAGGATATTGGGTTTAACAGAGATATACAAACATAGGTGAAATATATAATCACCAAACACCTATGGAACACCAAGAGAAGACTACTCAACATTATGTCATAACCTACATGGGAAAAGGATCCGAAGAAGAATAGATATATGTATATGTGTAAAAGGACCACATCTCACACACCTAGCACAAGCAAAACATTGTTATCAAAGTTGCTGTGATAAAAAATTAAAATTAAAAAAATGAATAAGAAGTAGTGAGACATAAACTTAATGGGCTTTTTCCTGGCACACTGCATTCTAATTTACAACCTACAACACGACTTCCATTGAGGCTCTGTTGCCCTAGTAACCAGATTTTGTAAAGGAGAACTGCTACCGCCTTGTGAACATTTCTCAAAACAGCAGCTTTAAACACAGCTCTAGAGCGGAGGGGAAGATGGTGGAAGAGTAAGACGCGGCGATCACCTTCTTCCCCACAGATACACCAGAAATACATCTACACGTGGAACAACTCCTACATAACACCTACTGAATGCTGGCAGAAGACCTCAGACCTCCCAAAAGGCAAGAAACTCCCCATGTACCTGGGTAGGGCAAAAGAAAAAAAGAAAAAACAGAGACAAAAGAATAGGGATGGGACCTGCACCAGTGGGAGGGAGCTGTGAAGGAGGAAATGTTTCCACAAACTAGGAAGCCCCTTCGCAGGCGGAAACTACAGGTGGTGGAAGGGGGAGTGTCACAGCTGTGGAGGAAAGCACAGCAACGGGGTGAGGAGGGAAAAGCGGGGAGATTCCCGCACAGAGAATCGGTGCCGACCGGTGCTCGCCAGCCCGAGAGGCTTGTCTGCTCACCCGCAGGGGCGGGCGGGGCTGCGAGCTGAGGCGCGGGCTTTGGTCAGAGCGCAGGGAGAGAAATGGTGTTGGTTGTGTGAACACAGCCTGTTGGGTTTAGTGCACCACGGCTAGCTGGGAGGGAGTCCGGGAAAATGTCTGGAGCTGCCGAAGAAGCAAGAGACTTTTTCTTCCCTCTTTGTTTCCTGGTGCATGAGGAGATGGGATTAAGAGCACTGCTTAAAGGAACTCCAGAGACCAGCACGAGCCGTGGCTAAAAGCACGGACCCCAGAGATGGGCACGAGTCGTGGCTAAAAGCATGGACCCCTGAGATGGGCGCGAGCCGTGGCTAAAAGCGCAGATCCCAGAGGCAGGCGTGAGCCGCGGCTAAAAGCACGGATCCCAGAGATAGGAGGAAGACGCTAAGGCTGCTGCTGCCGCCACCAAGGGACCTGTGTGTGAGCACAAGTCACTATCCACACCTCCCTTCCGGGGAGCCTGTGCAGCCCACGACTGCCAGGTTCCCGGGATCCAGGGACAAGTTCCCTGGGAGAATGCACGGCGGGCCTCAGGCTGGTGCAATGTCACGCCGGCCTCTGCTGCTGCAGGCTCGCCTCGCATTCCACGTCCCTCCCTCCCCTCAGCCTGAGTGAACCAGAGCCCCTGAATCAGCGGCTCCTTTAACACCATCCTGTCTGAGCAAAAAACAGAAGCCCTCCAGCGACCTACACGCAGAGGTGGAGCCAAATGCAAAGCTGAGCCACTGGGAGCTGTGAGAACAAAGAAGAGAAAGGGAAATCTCTCCCAGCAGCCTCAGAAGCAGCAGATTAAAGCTGCTTGATGTACCCTGCATCTGTGGAAGACATGAATAGACAACGAATCATCCCAAATTGATGAGGTAGACTTTGAGAGCAAGATTTATGATTTTTTCCCCTTTTACTCTTTTTGTGAGTGTGTATGTGTATGCTTCGGTATGAGATTTTGCTGTACTGCTTTGCTTCCACCATTTGTCCTACGGTTCTATCCATTCGTTTTGTTTCTTTTTAATGTATTTTCTTAATTATTATATTTTAATTTAATAACTTTATTATATTTTACTTTATTTTATTTTACTTTATCTTCTTTCTTTCTTTGTTTCCTTCCTTCCTTCCCTCCTTCCTTCCTTCCTTTCTCCCACCGCCCTCCCTCTCTCCCTCACCCCTCCTTTCTTTCTTTCCTTCTTTTCTTCTTTCTTTCTTTCATCCATCCATCCTTCCTTCCTTCCTTCCTTTCTTTCTTCCTTCCTACTTCTACTGACTCTTTCTCTCTAATTTTTCTCCCTTTTATTCTGAGCTGTGTGGATGAAAAGCTTTTGGTGCTGCAGCCAGGAGTCAGTGCTGTGCCTCTGAGGTGGGAGAGCCAACTTCAGGACACTGGTCAACAAGAAACCTCCCAGCTCCACATAATATCAAATGGCGAAAATCTCCCAGAGATCTCCATCTCAATGCCAGCACCCAGCTGCACTCAACGAACAGCAAGTTACAGTGCTGGACACCCTATGCCAAACAACTAGCAAACAGGGACACAACCCCACCCATTAGCAGAGAGGCTGCCTAAAATCATAATAAGTCCACAGACACCCCAAAATACCACCAGACATGGACCTGCCCACCAGAGAGACAAGATCCAGCTTCATCCACCAGAATACAGGCACTAGTCCCCTCCACCAAGAAGCCTACACAACCCACTGAACCAACCTTAGCCACTGGGGACAGACACCAAAAACAACAGGAACTACGAACCCACAGCCTGCAAAAAGGAGACCTCAAACACAGTAAGGTAAGCAAAATGAGAAGACAGAAAAACACACCGCAGATGAAGGAGCAAGAAAAAAACGCACCAGACCTAACAAATGAAGAGGAAATAGGCAGTCTACCTGAAAAAGAATTCAGAATAATGATAGTAAACGTGATCCAAAATCTTGGAAATAGAATAGACAAAATGCAAGAAACATTTAACAAGGACATAGAAGAACTTAAGATGAAACAAACAGCGATGAACAGCACAATAAATGAAATGAAAAATACTCTAGATGGGGTCAAAAGCAGAATAACTGAGGCAGAAGGACGAATAAGTGACCTGGAAGATAAAATAGTGGAAAAAACTACTGCAGAGCAGAATAAAGAAAAAATAATGAAAAGAACTGAGGACAGTCTCAGAGACCTCTGGGACAACATTAAACGCACCAACCTTCGAATTATAGGGGGTCCAGAAGAAGAAGAGAAAAAGAAAGGGACTGAGAAAATATTTGAAGAGATTGTAGTTGAAAACTTCCCTAATATGGGAAAGGAAATAGTTAATCAAGTCCAGGAAGCACAGAGAGTCCCATACAGGATATATCCAAGGAGAAATATGCCAAGACACACATTAATCAAACTGTCAAAAGTTAAATACAAAGAAAGCATATTAAAAGCAGCAAGGGAAAAACAACAAATAAGACACAAGGGAATCCCCATTAGGTTAACAGCTGATCTCTCAGCAGAAACTCTGCAAGCCAGAAGGAAGTGGCAGGACATACTGAAAGTGATGAAAGAGAAAAACCTGCAACCAAGATTACTCTACCCGCAAGGATCTCATTCAGATTTGATGGAGAAATTAAAACCTTTACAGACAAGCAAACGCTGAAAGAGTTCAGCACCACCAAACCAGCATTACGACAAATGCTAAAGGAACTTCTCTAGGCAAGAAACACAAGAGAAGGGAAAGACGTACAATAACGAACCCAAAACAATTTAGAAAATAGGAATACGAACATACATATCGATAATTACCTTAAATGTAAATGGACTAAATGCTCCCACCAAAAGACACAGATTGGCTGAATGGATACAAAAACAAGACCCTTATATATGCTGTCTACAAGGGACCCACTTCAGACCTAGAGACACATACAGACTGAAAGTAAGGGGATGGAAAATGATAATCCATGCAAATGGAAACCAAAAGAAAGCTGGAGTAGCAATTTTCATATCAGACAAAATAGACTTTAAAATAAAGACTACTAGAAGAGACAAAGAAGGACACTACATAATGATCAAGGGATCGATCCAAGAAGAAGATATAACAATTGTAAATATTTATGCACCCAACATAGGAGCACCTCAATACATAAGGCAAATACTAACAGCCATAAAAGGGGAAATCGACAGTAACACATTCATAGTAGGGGACTTTAACACCCCACTTTCACCAATGGACAGATCATCCAAAATGAAAATAAATAAGGAAACACAAGCTTTAAATGATACATTAAACAAGATGGACTTAATTGATATTTATAGGACACTCCATCCAAAAACAACAGAATACACATTTTTCTCAAGTGCTCATGGAACATTCCCCGGGATAGATCATATCTTGGGTCACAAATCAAGCCTTGGTAAATTTAAGAAAATTGAAATTACATCAAGTATCTTTTCCGACCACAACGCCATAAAACTAGATATCAATTACAGGAAAAGATCTGTAAAAAATACAAACACATGGAGGCTAAACAATACACTATTTAATAGTGAAGTGATCACTGAAGAAATCAAAGAGGAAAAAACAAAATACCTAGAAACAAATGACAATGGAGACACGACGACCCAAAACCTATGGGTTGCAGCAAAAGCAGTTCTAAGAGGGAAGTTTATAGCAATACAAGCCCACCTTAAGAAACAGTAAACATCTCGAATAAAAAACTTAATCTTGCACCTGAAGCAATTAGAGAAAGAACAAAAAACCCCCAAAGTTAGCAGAAGGAAAGAATCATAAAAATCAGATCAGAAATAAATGAAAAAGAAATGAAGGAAACAATAGCAAAGATCAGTAAAACTAAAAGCTGGTTCTTTGAGAAGATAAACAAAATAGATAAACCATTAGCCAGACTCATCAGAAAAAAGGGAGAAGACTCAAATCAATAGAATTATAAATGAAAAAGGAGAAGTAACAACTGACACTGCAGAAATACAAAGATCATGAGAGATTACTACAAGCAACGCTATGCCAATAAAATGGACAAGCTGGAAGAAATGGACAAATTCTTAGAAATGCACAACCTGCCAAGACTGAATCAGGAAGAAATAGAAAATATGAACAGACCAATCACAAGCACTGAAATTGAAACTGTGATTAAAAATCTTCCAACAAACAAAAGCCCAGGACCAGATGGCTTCACAGGCGAATTCTATCAAACATTTAGAGAAGAGCTATCACCTATCCTTCTCAAACTCTTCCAAAATATAGCGGAGGGAGGAACACTCCCAAATTCATTCTACGAGGCCACCATCACCTTGATACCAAAACCACACAAGGATGTCACAAAGAAAGAAAACTACAGGCCAATATCACTGATGAACATAGATGCAAAAATCCTCAACAAAATACTAGCAAACAGAATCCAACAGCACATTAAAAGGATCATACACCATGATCAAGTGGGGTTTATTCCAGGAATGCAAGGATTCTTCAATATACGCAAATCAATGTGATAAACCGTATTAACAAATTGAAGGAGAAAAATCGTATGATCATCTCAATAGATACAGAGAAAGCTTTTGACAAAATTCAACACCCATTTATAATAACCCTGCAGAAAGTAGGCATAGAAGGAATTTTCCTCAACATAATAAAGGCCATATATGACAAACCCAGAGCCAACATCATCCTCAATGATGAAAAACTGAAAGCATTTACACGAAGATCAGGGAAAAGACAAGGTTGCCCACTCTCACCACTCTTATTCAATATAGTATTGGAAGTTATAGCCACAGCAATCAGAGAAGAAAAGGAAAGAAAAGGAATCCAAACCGGAAAAGAAGAAGTAAAGCTGTCACTGTTTGCAGATGGCATGATACTATACATACAGAATCCTAAAGATGCTACCAGAAAACTACTAGAGCTAATCAATGAATTTGGTAAAGTTGCAGGATACAAAATTAATGCATAGAAATCTCTTGCATTCCTATACACTAATGATGAAAAATCTGAAAGTGAAATCAAGAAAACACTCCCATTTACCACTGCAACAAAAAGAATGAAATATCTAGGAATAAACCTACCTAAGGAGACAAAAGAACTGTATGCAGAAAATTATAAGACACTGATGAAAGAAATTAAAGATGATATAAATAGATGGAGAGATATACCATGTTCTTGGATTGGAAGAATCAACATTGTGAAAATGACTCTACTACCCAAAGCAATCTACAGATTCAATGCAATCCCTATCAAACTACCACTGGCATTTTTCACAGAACTAGAACAAAATGTTTCACAATTTGTATGGAAACACAAAATACCCCGAATAGCCAAAGCAATCTTGAGAACGAAAAACGAAGCTGGAGGAATCAGCCTCCCTGACTTCAGACTATATGACAAAGCTACAGTAATCAAGACAGTATGGTACTGGCACAAAAAGAGAAAGCTAGATCAATGGAACAGGATAGAAAGCCCAAAGATAAACCCACACACATATGGTCACCTTATCTTTGATCAAGGAGGCAGGAATGTACAGTGGAGAAAGGACAGCCTCTTCAATAAGTGGTGCTGGGGAAACGGGAGGGTTACATGTAAAAGTATGAGATTAGATCACTCCCTAACACCATACACAAAAATAAGCTCAAAATGGATTAAGGACCTAAATGTAAGGCCAGAATCTATCAAACTCTTAGAGGAAATCATAGGCAGAACACTCTATGACATAAATCACAGCAAGATTCTTTTTGACCCACTGCCTAGAGAAATGGAATTAAAAACAAAAATAAACAAATGGGACCTAATGAAACATCAGAGCTTTTGCACAGCAAAGGAAACCATAAACAAGACCAAAAGGCAACCCTCAGAATGGGAGAAAATATTTGCAAATGAAGCAACTGACAAAGGATTAATTCCCCAAAATTAAAAGCAGCTCATTCAGCTCAAGAACAATAAAAAAACAACCCAATCCAAAAATGGGCAGAATACCTAAATAGACATTTCTCCAAAGAAGATATACAGACTGCCAACAAACACATGAAAGAATGCTCAACATCATTAATCATTAGGGAAATACAAATCAAAACTACAATGAGATATCATCTCACACCAGTCAGAATGGCCATCATCAAAAAATCTAGAAACAATAAATGCTGGAGAGAGTGTGGAGAAAAGGGAACAGTCCTTCACTGCTGGTGGGAATGTGAATTGGTACAGCCACTATGGAGAACAGTATGGAGGTTCCTTAAAAAACAACAAATAGACCTACCATATGACCCAGCGATCCCACTACTGGGCATATACCCTGAGAAAACCATAATTCAAAAAGAGTCATGTACCAAAATGTTCATTGCAGCTCTATTTAAAATAGCCCGGTGATGGAAACAACCTAAGTGCGCATCATCAGATGAATGGATAAAGAAGATGTGACACATATATACAATGGAATATTACTCAGCCATAAACAGAAACGAAATTGAGCTATTTGTAATGAGGTGGATAGACCTAAATCTGTCATACAGAGTGAAGTAAGTCAGAAAGAGAAAGACAAATACCGTATGCTAACAAATATATATGGAATTTAAGGAAAAAAATGCCATGAAGAAACGAGGGGTAAGACAGGAATAAATACACAGACCTACTGGAGAACAGACTTGAAGATACGGGGAGGGGGGAGGGGGAGCTGTGACAAAGCGAGAGAGAGGCATGGACATATATACACTATCAAACATAAGATAGATAGCTAGTGGGAAGCAGCTGCATAGAACAGGTATATCAGCTCCAGGCTTTGTGACCGCCTGGAGGGGTGGGATAGGGAGGGTGAGAGGGAGGGAGATGCAAGAGGGAAGAGATATGGGAACATATGTATATGTATAACTGATTCACTTTGTTATAAACAGAAACTAACACACCATTCTAAAGCAATTATACCCCAAAAACGGTGTTAAAAAAAAAACACAGCGCTAATGCTCACTTGATATTCTAAATAATTGCAGGCCTGTAAATGACACCTGGCCTCTAAACAAATCCTTGGGTCGTAAATCCAGCAAAAAACTCAAAAGATGTGCACATTTTAAAACGACAAAAGACATGCACAATTTAAAATGACAATTTCAAGAGGCATATTTTTCGCTCCTTTTGTCTTCTCTTTTTTTTCTTTCTGTCTTTTTTTTTGTTAAAAAAAAGAGCAAGGAAAACGGCTCAACATCAGTAACTAATAAAGCCATACAAATCCTGTCTACAAAAATATTCACCTCAGAGCTGTCAGAATGATCGTCATCAAAAAAGTCTACAGAGAATAAATGTTGAAGGGGTTTTAGAGAACTGTGTACCCTCTAGCTGCTGGTGGGATGTCACCTGGTAACAGCCAGTAGTGAGAACACAATGGAGGTGCGTTTAAAGGTAAAAATTGAGCTACTATGTGATCAGGTAGGCCCACTGATGGGCCTATCACCTGAGTAGACCTGAATCAAAAAGACACAGGCTGGCAATCCTTCACTGCAGCAACATGTACCATAGCCAAGAGCTGGAAGAAACCAAAATGTCCATCAACAGAAAAATGCACCAAGAAGAAGTGGTCCATGTACACAAAGGAATATTAGCCATGGAAAAGCATGGAACAATGCTGTTGGCACCACCATAGAAGGATCTAGAGATAATCACCCTACCTGAAGTAAGAAAGAAAACGAAAGACAGATATCCTATTACATCACTTATAGGTGTTACCTAAAAATTGATACCCATGAAATAATTTCCAAGAGAAGGACACTCATAGATTCAGAAAACCAAATTATGTTTAACCAAATGGAAAGGTGTAAGGAATGTATGAATTAGGATATGGGGGTTAACAGACATGTAGTAATACATATGAAATATATAATCACAAAATACCTATGGAATGCTAAAAGAGGTGTACTCAACACTCTGTAATAACCTACACGGGAAAGGATCCAAAGATGAATAGATCAATACATTGATATAATGAACCAGATTCCATACACCTAGAAAAAACACAGTATTTTTATCCAATTTGCTGTGATAATAAATAAAAATTAAATGTAAAAAACAAACAAGAAGGAAGGAGATATAAGCTCCTGGGAGTTTGCCGTGGCACATTCTGCTCTAATTTGCAGCTTACAAACACGATTTCCAGGAAACCTCTGTTGCCCAAAAACCCAGAGTTGGAAATGTAGAAATGCTGCCGCCTTGTGGCCGTTTCCCACAAGAGCGGCTTTAAAACCACAGCTAACGGTCACTTAACATTCACAAGGACTCAGGACAGTAAAGGACAACTACCCTCAAAAATTCACAACTGGCAAAATTTTCAAGGAGATAGTAGGAAGAGGTAAATTTTACTCATTATTTTTCTAAAAACAAGGAAAATGGATAAAAGCTCAACAACATAAATTTTTAAACTCATGCAAATCTAGCCTACAAAAAGATTTCAACTCACACACGGCAACTACCATCAGCCAAAGGTCTACAAACAATAAATGCTGAAGGGGTTTTAGAGAACTGTGTACCCTCTAGCTGCTGGTGAGATGTAAAGTGGTAAGAGCCAATAGTGAGAACAGAAAGGAGCTGTGTTTAAAAGTAAAAATTGAGCCAGCATTCCATTCAGCAGGCCCACCGCTGAACCTCTCACCTGAAAATACCAGAGCCGAGAAGGCACAGACTGCAACAGCTTCACTGCAGGATTTTTCACAATAGCCAAGACACGGAAGCAACCAAAATGTCCATCAATGGATGAATGGATAAAGAAGTGGTCCATGTACATAATGGAATATTAGCCATGGAAAACAGTGAAACACTGCTCGTTGAGGCACCATTTATGAGCCTAGATATAATCTCAGAACATGCCGTAAGTCAGAAAGAAAAAGACATATAGTATGATATCACTTATAGGCGTTATCTAACAACTGACAAAAATGATAGCATTTTCACAGAGAAAGAAACTCACAGACTTAGAAAACAAACTATTCTTATGTAAATGGAAAGGTGGGTGGTATGGAAAATTAAGATTAGGGTTACCATATGTGTACATATACCTACTAAATACATTTATCAAAGAGACCGACCATATAGCAAGGGAGGTCAATGGAGCACTCTGCAATAATTTACATGGGAAGAGTATCTGTACATGAATATATTACATATGTGTGTGTGTGTGTGTGTGTGTGTGTGTGTGTATGTAATGTACAAATGAACCAGATTTTATACACCTAGGACAAACAATATTCTAAATATTACCTCGATTTAAAAAGACTAAAAAATCGAACAAGAAATAATGGAATATTAACTTATGGGATTTTTTCTTAGCACATTCCATTCTAATTTACAACCTGGGAACACGACTTCCAGAAATGTTGTGCTGCCCTAGAAACCAGTTTTGGGAACGGAGAAATGCTGCCGCCTTGTGGCCGTTTCCCCCAACAGCACCTTTAAAGCCAGTAGTAGTGGTCACTAAATATTCACACTCATTACAAGCCTGTAAATGTCACCTGTTCTCAAAAAAATCCTGGGGTCAAAAATCGACGAAAAATTCAAAACAGGGCAGCCTTCCCAGAAGACCACTTCAAGTGGTTTATTGTACTCACAGTGTTTTTCTGTTTTCGTTTAACAGAAAGAAAACAAAGCATGGAAAAATGCTGAACATTAGGAATTATTAAAGACATGCAAATCCAAGTTACAAAAACCTATCAGCTCACACCAGTCATAATGGCCATCAGCAAAAATTCTGCAAACAATAAATGCTGAAGGGGTTGTGGAGAAATGCGCACCCTCGTTTCTAAGTGGGACATGGTAAGAACCAGTAATGAAAACACAAAGGAGGTGCCTTGATAAGGTAAATATTGAGCTACCATTCAATCAAGCATACCCACTGCTGGGCCTATCACTTGAGAGGATGAGAATCCAAAAGACACAGGGTGGCAATCCTGCACTCCAGCAATATTTACCACAGCCAACACTTGGAAGCAACAAAAATGTCTGTCAACAGAGGAAGGCACAAAGAAGAAGTGGTCCATGTACACAATGGAATATTACTCCAATAAAAAAAATATATAATTTCAATTTAGAAACCAAATGTAAGTTAGGAGACATCAGCTTTTGGGGGTTTGTCCGGGCACATTCCTCTCTAATATATAACCGACGAACACCACTGGCAGGAGGGACTCTTTCCGTAATTCCCAGAATTGGGAAAGGAGAAATGCTGCCGCCCAATGGCTGATACCTTCAACAGCAGCTTTAAAATCTGTGCTAATGGTCACTTCATATGCACAAGTACTGGAGGGCTGTAAATGAAACCAGCCCTGAAAATGTCTTCAGGGAGGTAATGGCCAAAATATTTCAAAATGTGACACATACTTCAAGAAAACCATTTGAAGAGGTAAGCGCTACTCACAGCTTGAAAAAAAAAGAGGACATGCCTGAAAGTTCAATTTCAAGGGATTATGAGATGCATGCAAATCCAACCTCAAAGAGGTGTCAGCTCACACCTGTCAGAATAAACATCAGCAGAAAAACTACAAACAATAAATGCTGAAAGCGTTGTGGACAAGGGCATACCCTCAAATTTAAGTGCAACATAACCTGGTAAGAGCCACTAATGAGTACAGAATGGAGACGCCTTTACAAGGTAAACATTTTGCTACCATATGATCTAACAGGCCCTCTCCTGGGCCTATAACCGAAGAAGACATAGTTGAAAGACACAGGCAGGCAAATGTGCATTTCAGCAGTGTTACAATAACCAAGACATGGAAGCAACCAAAAAGTCCATCAACAGGCGAGTGGACAAAGAAAAACTGGTCCACGTACAGATGGAATATTAGCCAAGGAAAACAATGACACAATGCCATTTGCATCACCATAGATGAGTCTAGAAGTAATCACGCAACTTGTAGTAAGTCAGAAAGCGAAAGACACGTATCCTGTGATATCACTTATAGGTGTTACCTAAAAATTGATACCAGTGAAGATATTTCCACAGAGAAAGGCAAACACAGATTCATTAAACAAACTTATGGTTCACCAATGGAAAGGTGTGAGGATTGGATACATTAGGATGTCAGAGTTAACAGAGATATACAAACACAGGTGAAGTATATAATCACCAAAGACCTACGGAATACCAAGAGAAGACTACTCAACATTGTGTCATAACCTAAAATGGGAAAAGGATCCAAAGAAGAAAAGAGATAGGTATATGTGGAAAACAACCACATCTTGCACACCTAAAACAAGCAAAACTTTGTAATCACACTTGCTGTGATAAGCAATGAAAATTAAATTTAAAAAAAGAACAATATTTAGTGAGATATAAACTTAAGGGGCTTTTTCCTGGCCCATTCCATTCTAATTTGCAACCTAGAACAGGACTTCCATTGAGGCTCTGTTTCCCTAGTAACCAGATTTGGTTAATGAGAACTGCTGCCGCCTTGTGGCCGTTTCACACAACAGCAGCTCTAACTGCAGCTGTAATGGTTACTTGATAGTCAAAATAATTGCAGGCCTGTAAATGACACCTGTCCTCAAAACAATCCTTCGGTCGTAAATCGAGCAAAAATCTCAAAAGACATCCATATTTCAAAACGACAATTTCAAGAGGCATATTTTATGCACATTTTATATTCTGCCTCTTTTTCTCTTATAGAAAAAGGCATGGAAAAACGCTCAACGTCAGGAATTAATAAAGCCATGCAAATCCGGTCTAGAAACACGTTCACCTCACAGCCGTCAGAAGGATCATCGGCAAAAAAGTCTACATAGTATAAATGCTGAAGGGGTTTTAGAGAACTGTGTACCTTCTAGCTGCTGATGGGATGTAACCTGGTAAGAGCCAGTACAGAGAACCAAACGGAGGTGTGTTTAAAGGTAAAACTTGAGCTACTATGTGATCTGGTTGGCCCACTGATGGGCCTATCAGCTGAGTAGCCCTGAATCAAAAAGTCACAGGCTGGCAATCCTTCACTGCAGCAACATGTACCATAGCCAAGAGCTGGAAGAAACCAAAATGTCCATCAACAGAAAAATGCACCAAGAAGAAGTGGTCCATGTACACAATGGAATATTAGCCATGGGAAAGCATGGAACAGTGCCGTTAGCACCAGCATAGAAGGATCTAGAGATTATCACCCTACCTGAAGTAAGAAAGAAAACGAAAGACAGATATCCTATTACATCACTTATAGGTGTTACCGGAAGGTTGATACCCATGAAATAATTTCCAAGAGAAGGACACTCATAGATTCAGAAAACCAAATTATGTTTAACCAAATGGAAAGGTGTAAGGAATGTATGAATTAGGATATGGTGTTTAACAGACATGTAGTAATACATATGAAATATATAATCACAAAATACCTATGGAATACCAAGAGAGGTCTACTCAACACTCTGTAATAACCTACATGGGAAAGGATCCAAAGATGAATAGATCTATACATAGATATAATGAAGCAGATTCTGTTCAGCTAGAACACACACAACAATTTTCTCAAATTTGCTCTTATAATTAATAAAAATTAAATTTAAAAAAAGCAAACAAGAATTATGGAGATATAAGCTCTTGGGTGTTTGTCCTGACACATTCCACTCTAAATTGCAGCCTACAAACACTATTTCCAGGAAAGATCTGTTGCCCAAAATCCCAGAATTGGAAACATAGGAATGCTGTCGCCTTGTGCCATTTCCCGCAAGAGCGGCTTTAAAACCACAGGTAACCGTCACTTAACATTCACAAGGACTCACTCTGGGCTGTAAAGCACACCTGCCATCAAAACTTGTGCTGAGGTATGGAATGGCCAAAAAAATTCAAACCTGGCAAATTTTTCAAGGAGATAGAATGAAGAGGTAAGTTTTACCCACTATTTTTCGATAAAAAAAGAAAATGGATAAAAGCTCAACATCAGGAATTATTAGACTCATGCAAATCTAACCTACAAAAAGGTTTCACTTCACGCCAAGTCAACTACCATCAGCCAAAAGTCTACAAACAATAAATGCTGAAGGTGTTTTAGAGAACTGTGTATCCTCTAGCTGCTTGTGAGATGTAAAGTGGTAAGATCCGGTAATGAGAACAGAAAGGAGCTGCGTTTAAAAGTAAAAATTGAGACGTCATTCGATCCAACACACCCACCACTGGGCCTATCACCTAAGCGCCGAATCGAGAAGACACACGCTGACAAACCTGTACTGAAGTAATACTGAAAATAGCCAGGACATGGAAGCAGCAAAAATGTCAGTTAACAGATGAATGGACAAAGAAGAAGTGGTACATGTACCTAATGGAAGATTAGCTTTCAGAAAAATGAACAATGTCGTTTTCACGACTGCAGGTGGGTCTAGAAATAATCATAATATGTGAAGTCAAAAGGGTATGATATATATCCTATGATGTAATTTATAGATGTTATCTTAAGATTCCTACCAATGAACATATTTCCAAAGGAAAAGACACTCAGAGACGTATAAAACAAACTAATGGTTAACCAAAATGAAAGGTGAGTGGATGAGTAAATTAGGATTATGGGGTTAACATACATACACTAATATATGTTATAAGTATATAAACTTATAATATATAAAATATACAAATCATATAATCATTAATATATATAAATTATATAATCACCAAACACCTACCAAATACCAAGGGAGCTCTACTCAACACTCTATAATAGCCTACATGGTAACAGGATCCAATGATGAACAGATATATGTATGAAAAATTGATCCTAATTGGTACATCCAGAGAATCACAACACTCTAATAAAATTTACTCCAATAGGGGCTTCCCTAGTGGTGCAGTGGTTGAGAATCTGCCTGCCAATGCAGGGGACACGGGTTCGAGCCCTGCTCTGGGAGGATCCCACATGCCGTGGAGCAACTATGCCCATGAGCCACAACTACTGAGCTTGCGCGTCTGCAGCCTGTGCTCCACAACAAGAGAGGCCACAATAGTGAGAGGCCCACGCACCTCGATGAAGAGTGGTCCCCGCTTGCCGCAACTAGAGAAAGCCCTCGCACAGAAACGAAGATGCAACACAGCCAAAAATAAATAAATAAATATTAAAGGCAAAGGAGAGAGGGGAAATTGTAGATCGAGGAAGAATCTAGTTTAAAAAAATTTACTCCAATAAGAAACATAAAATAAATTTAGAAAACAAACGCAAGTAGGAGACATAAGCTTTTGGGAGTTTGTCCTGGGACATTCCACTACAATTTGCAACCTAGGACCACAACTTCAAGGAAGGCTCTCCTGTCCTTGTAACCAAAGCTGGGAATGTAGAAATCTGCCGCCTTGTGGTCAATTCCCGCAACAGCAGCTTTAATCCCAGTGCTATTGGTCACTTAATATTCACAAGGACTGCAGGGCTTTAAATGACACCTGCCCTCAAAAAATATCTTGCGGTCAGGAATGGACATTAATATGCAAAACGGTAGAAAATCCAGAGAAGACAATTTCGAGAGGTAAATTTCCTCACAGTGTTTTTTTTTTAAGGACATGAAAAAATGTTCAACATCAAAAATTATTAGGGACATGCAAATTTAAACTACCAAAAGGTATCAGCTCACAATAGTCTGAATGGCCATCAGAGAAAAATGTCTGCAAACAATAAATGCTGAATGGGTTTCCGAGAATGGATACACTCATATGCTGTTGCTGGGATGTAAACTGGTAACAGCCACTAATCAGAACAGAATGAAGGTGCCTTTAAAAGGTAAAAATTGAGCTACTATGTGATCCTGCCAAAACACTAATGGGCCTGTAACCCGAGAACACCAGAATTCAGAAATACCCAGGTACCCAAAAATGCTCTTCAGCGATACTTACAATAGCCAGACATGGATGCAAGCAAAATGTTCAAAAACAAATGAATGGGCAAAGAAGTGGTACATGTACACAATCGAATATTATCCATGGAAATGATGAAACAATGCCTTTTCCATCACCACTGATGAACCTAGGGGTAATCATACTACGTAAAGTAAGTCACAAAAAGAAAGACAAATACCCGATGACATCATTTACTAGGGTTATCTAAAAATTGATACCCATGAATATATTTCCACTGCGAAAGACCCATACAGACTTTGAAAAAGGTGAAAGGAATGGAAAAATTAGGATGTTGGGGTTAACATGCATTTAATAATTCACATAAAATATATAATCAAGAAGGACCTACTGGATGCCAAGGGAGGTCTACTCAACTCTCTCTAATGACCAACATGCGAAAGAATCTAAACCTGATTAGATATATGTATACATATGAATGAACCATCTTCTTTACACCTAGAACAAACACAACATTGTAATCAAATTTACTCTGATAAGAAATAAAAATTAAATTAAACAAGAAGTAATGTGACACAAGATTTTGTGTATTTGTCCTGGCACTTTACACTCCAATAGACAATCTAGGAAGAGGAATTCCACTAAACCAATGTTTTACCTAGCAATCAAGGTGAGTATGAATAAATTCCACTGCCTTGTTGCCCTTTCCTGCAACTTTAAAAACAATGCTTATGGGTACTTAATATTCAGAAGAACTGTTGGGCTCTACATGACACCCACAATCAGGAAATGTCCACAGGTAAGTAAGCAAACTAAATTCCAAGGGAACAGACTTTCAAGATCCTATTTCCATAGGTAAATTTTACACTGTTTAAAAGAAAAGCACTTGAAAAGATGTTCTAATTCCTATATTATTAGCGTCATGGAAATCAAAACTACAATGAGGGGTCACTTCACATGAGTAAGAATAGCCACCATTGAAACATCTACAAACAGTAAATGCTTGAGAGGTTGTAGAGAAAAGGCAACCCTCCTATGCTGCTCTTGGGATCTAACATGGTAACAGCCACTATAAATAAGAGTATGGAGGTGCCTTTACAAGGTAAATTTAGAGGTACCATATGATCCAGCTGTCCCACTCCCAGGCGTATAACAGGAGAAAACCAGATTTGGAAAACACACATGCACCCACATGTGTACCGCAGCACAATTTACAACGTCTAAGACATGGAAGCAACCAAAATATCCATCAGCAGATGGACGGATAAAGAAGCGGTACATGTTCACAGTGAAATATTACTCAGAAATGAAAAGAATGAAGGAATGCCATTTGCAGCGTCATAGATAGAATTAGAGATAATCATACTAAGTGAAGTAAGTCAGAAAGAGAAAGTCAAATATCATATGATACTACTTATAGCTGAAATTTAAAAATTGATACCAATGAACTAATTTACAAGAGAGAAACAGGGACTTTCCAGGTGGTCCAATGGTTAAGAATCTGAGCTTCCAATTCAGGGGGCATGGGTTCGATCCCTGGTGTTGGGAGAACTAATATCACACATGCCTTGCAGTACAGCCAAAAAAATAAAATAAAAGAGAGAGAAACAGATGCACAGACTTAGAAAACAAACTTATGCTTACCCAATGAGAAAGGTGGGTGAAAGCAATAAATCAATCAGGAGGCTGGGGGAAATATTTACACACTAATACATATAAAATAGATTATCAACAAGGACCTACTGCATAGCAAAGGGAAGTCTACTCAACACTCTCTAATAACCTATATGGGAAAAGGATCTGAAGATGAATAGACATATGAATATACATAACTGAACAAGATTCTGTACGCCTACCACAAACAGAATATTTTAAATCAACTTTACTCCAATAAAAAAGAAAAATTAAATTAAAACAAAAACAAGAAGTAACAAAACAGAAGATTTGGGGTGTTTGTTCTGCCACAGCCCACACTAATTTACAATCCAAGAGCCCGTCTTCCACAGTGGGTCTGGTTACCCAAGTAACCAGAGAGGGGCATGAAGGAAATCCTAACATCTGTGCCCATTTCCACAACAGCAACTTTAAAACATGTGCTTATGGGCACTTCATATTCACAAGGACTGCCAGGGTGTAAATGACACCTGCCCTTAACAAATGTCCTGTGGTAGTTATCGAGCCAAAATTCAAAATAGTCAGACTTTCAAAAGCCCAATGTCAACTGTAACTTTTCCTCACAGTGTTTAAAAAAACACATGCAAAGATGCTCAAAATCTTGTATTATTGGAGAGACACATGCAAATCAAAACTACAACAAGGTATCACCTCACACAGTCAGAATGGCCATCATCAAAACGTTTACAAACCATAAATGCTGGAGAGGACATGGAGAAAAGGGAACCCTCCTATGCTGTTGGTGTGATGTAAGCTGGTAAGAGCCACTATAAAGTACAGTATGGAGATGTCTTTTAAAAGTAAAAATAGAGCTACCATATCATCCAGCAGTCTTCCTTCTGGGTGTATATCTGCAGAAAGCCAGAAATGAAAATGACAAATGCACCCAAACCCAAACACGCACTGCAGCACTGTTTACAATAGCCAAGACATGGAGGCAACCAAAATGTCCATCAACAGATGAATGGATAATGAAGAAGTTGTACATGTACACAATCAAATAAATATTACTCAGAAATGAAAAAGCATGATCACCTCTAGGTCCATTTCTGTTGCTGCAAATGACATTATTTCATTCTAAGTGAAGTAAGTCAGATAGAAAAAGACAAATATCATATGATATCACTTATAGTGGAGTCTAAAAAATGATAGAAATGAACAAATTTGTAAAACAGAAACAAACCAACAGACTTCATATATCCTTCAGGGAGAAAAAATTTTAAATGTTTCCAATCACTAAATGTCAACCTGAAAAATGTAAGCAATAAATAACACAGTAAAGGTATTAATTCTCCCCAAATTAACCTATACCAGGCATTAGCAAACTAAACCTGGAGATCACATCCAGCCTATCATCTTCTTTTGTAAATTAAATTTAATGAATGATCCACAAGAAAACCCATAATGAGACGTCAGGTCACACCTCTCAACGTGGCTATTATTCCAAAGTATACAAATATGAAATGTTGTTCATGACATGGAGAAGGCAATCCTAGTACACTGGTGGTGGGACTGTAAGTTGGTACACCCACTATGAAAAGAATATGGAGGTCCTGATAAAAGCTAAAAGTAGAACTATCATATTAGCCAGTAATTCCACTGCTTGGTATATGTCCAAAGAAAATGAAGACACCAATTTGACAAGATACATGCATCCCAATGTTCATAGCAGCATTATTTACAATTGCCAACATATGGAAGCAAACTAAATGTCCATCAACAGATGAGTGGATAAAGAAGATGTGGTATGTATACACAATAGACTATTACTCAGCCATTAAAAGGATCAAATTCTGCCATTTGCAACAACATGGATAGGCCTAGAATATTTATGTGTACTTAAGTTAGAGAAGGACAAATACACTATGTTCTCACTTCTCTGTAGAATCTAAAAATGCAAGAAATGTATGTATATAACAAAACAGAAATAGACTCACAGAGAACAAATTAGTGGTTACTGGTGGGGCGACTTAAAGGGGGAGGGAAAAACAGTAGTTTGTTTCTCTAAATCCAGTACCCCTATGTATGAAATAAACAAACAAGGATATATAGCACAACACAGGGAAATATAGACATTATTGTGTAATCACTTTAGTGGAACACGATCTATAAAAATATTCAATCCATATGTTGTACCCCTGAGACTAATGTAATATTGTAAATCAACTATACTTCAATTTAAATAATCCATAGGGTGGCTGAATGGATTAAAGAAAGTTCAATTATACTGTGTACAAGATATTCATGTTAACTTCTAATCCATATATAGCATAAAATTGAAAGATTGGGAACAAAATACTCCATGAAAATGATACTTGACTGACTAGTCTATTATGAGATAAAAAAGACTTGAAGTCAAACCTCTCAAAGGAAAGAAGGTTATCATATAATGATAAATGGATTAATTCATCAAGAAATCATGACAATTATAAATATGTACGTATCCAGCTTTGGAGCCTCTCAACATATAAAGAATATATTAACCCACGTGAAGGGGAAGATGTGCAGAAATAAAATAATGGTAAGAAACATCGATACCCAACTTTCAACACTGTATAGATCATCCGGACATAATATCAATCAGGAAACACTGAACCTGAACACACACTTGATATCAAATGAACCTAACATACATCTACAGTATATTCCACTCAACAGCAGCAAACTTTCCATTGTTCTTAAGTACACGTAGAACATTGCCTAGGGTAGATCCTATGTTAAGCCACAAAACAAGTCTTCAAAAATCCAAGAATATTGAAATCATATCAAGGATCATTTCCAACCACAATGGTATGAAACTGAAATTCAATATTAAAAAGAATAATTGAAAATTGAAGAACACTTGGAAATTGGACAATAAGCTCTTGAATAGCCAATGCATACAGGAATAAATCAAAACGGAAATTTAAAAGAAATCTTAAAGCAAACAAAATTGGAAACACAAAGTACCTAAATTTATGGAATACAGGAACAAGACTGCAATTCAAAGAGTTATGTTTACAGTAATAGATGCATATATTTTCAAAGAATTCTTGAGAGGGGATCAAGATGATAGAGTAGGAAGATACTGAGCTCCCCTGCTGCCAAAGGCACACCCAAGTTACAACAACTTACACGGAAATTATCTCTGAAGACCAGCAGGGAATGTTTTCCACAACTAAAGATATAAGGAAGGAGAAACCACAAGGCAGGTAGGAGAACTGGAAACACAGTCTAATTGGAACCCACACATATAGCACAGTGACCCACAGCTGGAAGATATCACAATTGCATAGGTCCTCCACATGGAGGGAAGGGTATGAGCCTGGCATTAGGCTGCTCAGCCCAGGGTTCCTGCACTGGAAGAAAAGAACACAGCAGGTCTGGCTTTGAAAACTTGCAGGGCTTATTTTCAGGAAATCTGGAGACTAAAGGAAACTGAGACTGCTCTCATAGGGCACACACAAATCTCACATGTTCTCAGTCCCTGTGCAGAGCCAATAGAGTGAAAGACACGTGTGCCAGACCCACTTGCTAATCTCGGAGAGCTTCTTGGAAAGGCAAGAGGCAACTGGGACTCCCACTAGGAACTGACACATGGGCAAGCAACATTTTAGAATCTTCCCTGGAACTGATTAGAATCAGGGGCCTGCCCCATTTACCACCATGCCCATAGCACTCCCGCACCAGAAGGTCTCACAACCAGACACACTGGGGGCCTACGCTGTCCACCTGTGCACCTGGAGCACCACACAGCCACCCATAATGGAGGGCTGCCTTGGATATCAGCACACCCATGGCAATCAATCACATACTGCAGGGGTTCACAGCCATTTAGGCCAGGGTCCAATACCACCTACCAGCTTGTCTACAGCAGTTGGCCCCGCCGTAAGAGAAAGGTGTGTGCAGCCCACACAGGGAACACCCCTGGAGCATGTGGCTCTGCTGGCCAGAGGACAATGTGCTGCTGGGCCCTATCAGTCATCTCCTATATAAGGCCACTTCTCTGAGACCCGGGAATGTAACAACCTGAACCTAATGAATAAAGATGTACAGAGACTTAGGAAGCATAAGGAAATAGAGGAATATGTTACAAATGAAGTAACAAGACACGACATCAGAAAAAGAACTGAATAAAACAGGGATAAGCATTCTACCCGATAAAAAAAAGTGTTCACAGTAATGATTATAAAGACGCTCACCCAAGTCAGGAGAAGAATAGATAGACATAGTGAGAATTTCAACAGAGTAATAACATGTCAAAAAGAACAAAACAGTGAACAATACAATAAAAGAGATTAAAACACACACACATGTACATGAGAGAAGCCCCATTATACTGTATGATACAGAAGAACAGATCAGTGAAATGGAAAACAGAGTAGTGAAAATCACCCAAACTGAATAGCACAAAGTAAAAGCAATTAAGAGTATACGTAAAGGGACCTCTGAGACAACATCAAGAGTATTAACATGAGCATTACAGGGGCCCCAGAACGAGGAGAAGAGAGAAACGGGCAGATAACTTATTGGAGGATACAGGAACTGATAACTTTCCTAACCTGGGGAAGGAAACACACATCCAGGTCCAGGAAAAACAGAGTTCCAAACAAGATGAAGACAAACAGGTCCACACCAAGACATATTATAAAGCTCCAAAAATTTAAAAAATTAAAGAGTGATCACAGAGGCAGTGAAATAAAAGTGTCTAGTTATGTTCAAGGTATTCCCATAAGACTGTCAGATGACTTCTCAGCACAATTTTCAAACTAGGAAGGAATGATAGGATATAATCAATGGGCTAAAAAGAAAAAGTCTACAACAGGAATACTCTACCAGCAAAATTATTATTCAGAATTGCAGGACAGGGCTTCCCTGATGTCACAGTGGTTGAGAATCTGCCTGCCAATGCAGGGGACACGGGTTCGGGCCCTGATCCAGGAAGATCCCACATGCCACAGAGCAACTAAGCCTGTGTGCCACAACTACTGAGCCTGTGCTCTAGAGCCCATGAGACACAACTACTGAGCCTGCTAGCCACAACTACTGAAGCCTGAGCACCTAGAGCCCATGTTGCACAACAAGAAGAGCCACTGCAATGAGAAGCCCATGCACCACAATGGCCCATGCACCACAACGAAGAGTAGCCTCCACTTGCCACAACTAGAGAAAAGCCCACGCACTGCAATGAAGACCTAATACAGCCAAAAATAAATAAATAAATTTATGGAGGAAAGAAAGAATTGAAGGAGAGGTCAAGAGTTTCCCAGACTAGCAAAAGCTAAAAGAGTTCATCACTAATAAACCAGCCTTATATGCAATGTTGAAGGAATTTACTTAAGCTTAAAAGAAGTCTCACTAATTATTGATAGTAACAAGAAAACAAACAAAAGTAAAAATCTCACTGAAAAACCTATACATAGAGTAAGGGTAATAGATCAAACATTTTTTTAGCTTCTGTAAAGAATAAAAGACAATAGTAGTATGTGTTTTTAAAAAAGAGAGGGCCCAAATAAATCAGAAATGAAAGCGATGATGTTACAACAGACACCACAGAAATACAAAGTATCCTAAGCTACACACAGGGTAACTCAAGGCTCAGACTGGACAGAGCCCAGTCTCCCTTCCACTGTACATGAGTTACAGGAGCCTCAGGAACTGAGGAGGGGGTCCCTGAGGGGAGGCACAAGATAGAAGATGTTAGGCATTAACCTGACTCTATTTATGTTAAACCTGCCTGAACTACATTCACATGAGATTGTTTTGTCCTGAATGTACATTGGCACCTTTAGTCTGAACTGCAGATCTTTGGCTTCACCACCTCCACCGACAGCATTAGCTTCACCTGCTGTGGACCGTCTCCTATAGGATTTCTAGAACCACAAAACATCGAAGTTTCATAGGACACAGAGTCTGTGAGACTCCACTCAGTCTCAGAGTCTCAACCCCACTCAGAGACGTAGAGTCACAACAGAGACTCCACTCTTGGAGGACACACACAGTAGTGTGCACATCAGGACCCAAGGGAAGGAGCAGTGACCCCATAGGAGACTGAGCAGACCTACCTGCTAGTTTTAGAGGGTCTCCTGCAGAGGCGGGGGGTGACTGGGGCTCACCGTGCGGACAAGGACACTGGCAGCAGAAGTTCTGGGAAATCCTCCTTAGCATGAGCCCTCCCAGAGTCCGCAGGTAGCCCCACCAAAGAGCCAGGTGGGCCACAGTTCTGGGTCGCCTCAGGCCAAACAACAAACAGAGAGGGAACTCTGCCCCATGCATCAGCAGACAAGCGGATTAAAGTTTTATTGAGCTCTGCCCACCAGAGCAACACCCAGCTCTACCCACCACCACTCCCTCACATCAGGAATGCTGCACAAGCCTCTAAGATAGACTCATCCAGCAGAGAGCAGACAGCAGAAGCAAGAAGAACTACAGTTCTTCAGACTGTGGATGGAAAACCACATTCACAGAAAGATAGACAAAATGAAAAGGCAGAGGAATTTGTACCAGATGAAGGAACAAGATAAAACCCCAGAAAAACAACTCAATGAGGTGGAGATAGGCAACCTTCCAGAAAAAGAATTCATAATAATGATAGTGAAGATGATCCAAGACCTT
Source organism: Orcinus orca (assembly GCF_937001465.1). Classification (NCBI taxonomy): domain Eukaryota; kingdom Metazoa; phylum Chordata; class Mammalia; order Artiodactyla; family Delphinidae; genus Orcinus; species Orcinus orca. The sequence goes on along the minus strand of NC_064561.1, from coordinate 47,715,428 downwards.
GGAAAAAGAATGGAGGCAAAGATAGAGAAGATGCAAGAAATAGTTAACAAAGACCTAGAAGAATTAAAGAACCAACAAACAGAGATGAACAATACAATAACTGAAATGAAAAATACACTAGAAGGGGGCTTCCCTGGTGGCGCAGTGGTTGAGAGTCCACCTGCCGATGCAGGGGACATGGGTTCGTGCCCTGGTCTGGTAAGATCCCACATGCCAAGGAGCGGCTGGGCCCGTGAGCCATGGCCGCTGATCCTGCACATCCAGAGCCTGTGCTCCACAACGGGAGAGGTCACAAAAGTGAGAGTCCCTCGTACCGCAAAAAAAAACAAAAACACTAGAAGGAATCAATAGTAGAATAACTGAGGCAGAAGAACGGATAACTGGCCTGGAGACAGAAAGGTGGAATTCACTGCTGCAGAAAAGAATAAAGAAAAAAGAATGCAGAGAAAGGAAGACAGCTTAAGAGACCTCTGGGATAACATTAAATGCAACAAAATTTGCATTATAGGGATCCCAGAAGGTGAAGAGAGAGAGAGAGGACCCGAGAAAATATTTCAAGTGATTATAGTCGAAAACTTCCCTAACACGGGAAAGGAAATAGTAGCCACCCAAGTCCAGAAAGCACAGAGAGTCCCAGGCAGGATAAACCCAAGGAGAAAAATGCCGAGACACATAATAATCAAACTGACAAAAATTAAAGACAAAGAAAAATTATAGAAAGCACAAGGGAAAAATGACAACATACAAGGGAACTCCCATAAGGTTAACAGCTGATTTCTCAGCAGAAACTCTACAAACCAGGAGGGAGTTGGCTGATATATTTAAAGTGATGAAAGGGAAGAACCTACAACCAAAAGAACTCTACCCAGCAAGATCTCATTCAGATTCCATGGAGAAATCAAAAGCTTTACAGACAAGCAAAAGCTAAGAGAACTCAGCACCACCAAACCAGCTCTACAACAAATGCTAAAGGAACCTATCTAAGTGGGAAACACAACAGAAGAAAAGAATCTACAAAAACAAACACATAACAATTAAGAAAATAGTAATAGGAATATACATATCAATATTTACCTTAAATGTGAATGGATTAAATGCTCCAAACAAAAGACACAGTCTTGCTGAATGGATACAAAAACAAGATCCATATATATGCAGTCTATAAGAGACCCATTTCAGACCTAGGGAAACATACAGACTGAAAGTGAGGGGATGGAAAAGGATATTCCATGCAAATGAAAATCAAAAGAAAGCTGGAGTAGCAATACTCATATCAGATACAATAGACTTTAAAATAAAGAGTGTTACAAGAGACAAGGACGGACACTACATAATGATCAAGGAATCAATCCAAAAAGAAGACATAACAATTATAAATATATATGTACCCAACATAGGAGCACCTCAATACATAAGACAACTGCTAACAGCTATAAAAGACAAAATCGACAGTAACACAATAATAGCAGGGGACTTTAACACTTTACTTACACCAATGGAGATCATCCGGACAGAAAATTAATAAGGAAACACAAACTTTAAATGACACAAGAGACCAAATAGATTTAATTGATATTTATAGGACATCCCATCCAAAAACAGCAGATTACATGTTCTTCTCAACTTCACGCAGAACATTCTCCAGGATAGATCACATCTTGGGTCACAAACAAAGCCTCAGGAAATTTAATAAAACTGAAATCATATCAAGCATCTGTTCTGACCACAAGGTTATGAGATTAGAAATCAATTACAGGGAAAAAATATGTAAAAAACAGAAACACATGGAGACTCAACAATACGTCACTAAATAACCAAGACATCACTGAAGAAAGAAAAGAGGAAATCAAAAACAACCTAGAGACAAATGACAACAAAAACATGATGATCCAAAACCTATGGGATGCAGCAAAAGCAGTCCTAAGAGGGAAGTTTATAGCAATACAAGCCTACCTCAAGAAACCAGAAAACTCTCAAATAAACAATCTAACCTTACACCTAAAGGAATTAGAGAAAGAAGAAAGAAACCCAAAGTTAGTAGAAGGAAAGAAATCATAAAGATCAGAGCAGAAATAAATGAAATAGAAACAAAGAAAACAATAGCAAAGATCAATAAAACTAAAAGCTGGTTCTTTGAGAAGATAAACAAAAATGATAAATCGTTAGCCAGACTCAAGGAAAAGAGGGAGAGGACTCAAATCAATAAAATTAGAAGTGAAAAAGGAGAAGTTGCAACAGACACCACAGAAATACAAAGCATCCTAAGAGACTTCTACAAGCAACTCTATGCCAATCAAATGGACAACCTGGAAGAAATGGACAAATTCTTAGAAAGGTATAACCTTCCAAGACTGAAAGAGGAATAAATAGAAAATATGAATAGACCAATCACAAGTAATGAAATTGAAACGGTGATGACAAATCTTCCAACAAACAAAAGTCCAGAACCAGATGGCATCAGAGGTGAATTCTATCAAATATTTCGACAAGAGCTAACACCCAACCTTCTCAAACTCTTCAGAAATTTGCAGGGAAAGGAACACTCCCAAACTCATTCATATCACACTGATACCAAAACCAGACAATGATACTACAGAAAAAGAAAATTAGAGACCAATATCACTGATGAATATAGATGTAAAAATCCTCAACAAAATACTAGCAAACAGAATTGAACAACACATTAAAAGGATCACACACCATGATCAGGTGGGGTCTATCCCAGGAACGCAAGGGTTCTTCAATATACACAAATCAATGTGATACACCATATTAACAAATTGTAGAATAAAAATATCATCTCAATAGAAGCAGGAAAAAATTTTGACAAAATTCAACACCGATTTATGATTAAAAATTCTCCAGAAAGTGAACATAGAGGGAATCTACCTCAACATAATAAAGGCCATATATGACAAACCCACAACAAACATCATTCTCCATGGTGAAAAACTACAAGAATTTCCTCTAAGATCAGGAACAAAACAAGGATGTCCACTCTCACCAGTATTATTCAACATAGTTTTGGAAGGCCTAGACACAGCAATCAGAGAAAAAAAGAAATAAAAGGAATACAAATTGGAAAAGAAGTAAAATTTTCACTGTTTGCAAATGACATGATACTACACATAGTGAATCTGAAAGATGACACTAGAAAATTACTAGAGCTAATCAATGAATTTGGTAAAGTTGCAGGATACAAAATTAATGCACAGAAATCTCTTGCATTCCTCTACACTAACAATGAAAGATGAGAAAGAGAAATTAAGGAAACAATCCCATACACCATTGCAACAGAAAGAATAACATATGTAGGAATGAACCTACCTAAGGAGGTGAAAGTCCTATACTCAGAAAACTATAACACAGTGCTGAAAGAAATCAAAGATTACATAAACAGATGGGAGTATTAACCATATGCTTGGATTAGAAGCATCAATATTGTGAAAATGACTATACTACCCAAAGCAATCTACAGATTCAATGCAATCCCTATCAAATTATCAGTGGCATTTTCTACAGAACTAGAACAAAAAAACCTTAAAATGTGTATGGAGACACAAAACACCCCGAATAGCCAAATCAGTCTTGAGGGAAATTAAAAGAGCTGGAGGAATCAGACTTCCTGACTTCAGACTATACTACAAAGCTACAGTAATCAAGACTATATGGTACTGGCACCAAAACAGAAATATAGATCAACGGAACAGGATAGAAAACCCAGAGATAAACCTACATACCTATGGCTAACTCATCTATGACAAAGGAGGCAAGGATAAACAATGGAGAAAAGACAGTCTCTTCAGGAAGTGGTGCTGGGAAAACTGGACAGTTACACATAGAAGAATGAAATTAGAACATCCATAACACCATACACAAAAATAAACTCCAAATAGATTAGAGATCTAAATGTTAAGACCAGACGCTATTAAACTCTTAGAAGAAAACATAGGCAGAACACTCTATGACATAAATCACAGCAAGATCCTATTTGACCCACCTCCTAGAGAAATGGAAATAAAAACAAAAATAAACAAATGGGACCTAATGAAACTTAAAAGCTTTTGCACAGCAAAGAAACACATAAAGAAGACGAAAAGACAACCCTCAGAATGGGAGAAAATATTTTCAAATGAAGCAAATGACAAAGGATTAACCTCCAAAATTTACAAGCAGCTCATGTAGCTCAATATCACAAAAACAAACAACCCAATCCAGGAATGGACAGAAGACTTAAATAGACATTTCTCCAAACACGCTATACAGGTTGCCAACAAACACATGAAAAGATGCTGAACATCACTAATCATTACAGAAATGTAAATCAAAACTACAGTGAGGTATCACTCACAGCAGTCAGAATGGCAATCATCAAAAAATCTACAAAAAATAATTGCTGCAGAGGCATTTATTGGAGAAAAGGGAACACTCTTTCAGTGTTGGTGGGAATGTAAATTGATATAGCCATTAGGGAGAACGGTAGGGAGGTTCCTTAAAAAACTAAAAATAGAAGTATCATACGACCCAGCAATCCAACTCCTGGGCATTTACCCTGAGAGAAGCATAATTCAAAAACAGTTATGTTCAACAATGTTCATTGCAGCTCTATTTACAATAGCCAGGACATGGAAGCAACCTAAGTGTCCATCGACTGATGAATCGATAAAGAAGATCTGGCACATATATACAATGGAATATTACTCAGCCATAAAAGGAAACAAAACTGAGTTATTTGTAGTGAGATGGATGGACGTAGAGACTGTCCTACACAGTAAAGTAAGTCAGAAAGAGAAAAACAAATAGCGTGTGCTAACACAGATATATGGAGTCTAAAGAAAAAAAAAAGTTTATGAAGAACCTAGGGGTGGGACAGGATTAAGGACACAGACGTACAGAAAGGACTTGAGCACACGGGGAGGGGGAAGGGTAAGCTGGGACAAAGTGAGAGAGTGGCATGGACATATATACGTTACCAAATGTAACATCGATAGCTACTGGGAAGAAGCCACATAGCACAGGGAGATCAGCTCAGTGCTTTGTGAACACCTAAAGTGGTGGGATAGAGACAGTGAGAGAGAGATGCAAGAGGGAGGGGATATGGTGGTATATGTATAGCTGATTCACTTTGTTATACAGCAGAAACTAACACATCATTGTAAAGCAATTATACTCCAATAAAGTTGTAAAATGAAAAAAGAAAGAAAGCCCAGAGATAAACCTACATACCAATGGTCAATAATCTATGACACAGGAGGCAAGACCATACAATGGAGAAAAGACAGTCTCTTCAATCAGTGGTTCTGGGAAAAATGGGCAGCTACATGTAAAAGAATGAAATTAGAATACTCCCTAACACCATACAGAAAAATAAATTCAAAATGGATTAGAGACCTTAATGTAAGACCGGACAGTATAAAACTCTTAGAGGAAAAAATAGGAAGAATACTCTGACATAAATCACAACAAGATCTTTTTTGATCCACCTCCTAGAGTAATGCAATAAAAAAGAAAAATAAACAAATGGGAACTAATGAAACATAAAAGCTTTTGCAAAGCAAAGGAAAGTAAAAACAAGACGAAAAGACAACCCTCAGAATGGGAGAATATATTTGCAAATGAATCAACAGACAAAGGATTAATCTCCAATAATATATAAACAGCACATGCAGCTCAATATTAAAAAAACCAAACAACCCAATACAAAAATGGCAGAAGATCTAAATAGACATTGATTCCAAGAAGAGAGAGAGATGGCCAAGAAGCACACGGAAAGTTTCTCAACATCACTAATTATTAGAGAAATGCAAATCAAAACTACAAGGAGGTATCACCTCACACCTGTTAGAATGGACATCATCAGAAAATCTACAAACAATAAATGCTGGGGAGGGTGTGGAGAAAAGGAACCCTCTTCCACTATTGGTGGGAATGTAAATTGATACAGTCAATATGGAGAACAATATGGAGGTTCCTTAAAAAACTAAAAATAGAATTACCATATGATCCAGCAATCCCACTACTGGGCATATACCCAGAGAAAAACATAAATCAAAAAGACACATTCACCACAATGTTCATTGCAGCACTATTTACAATAGTCAGGTAATGGGAGCAACTTAAATGCACACAGGCAGACGAATGGATAAAGATGTGGTACATATATAACATGGAATGTTACTCAGCCATAAAAAGGAATGAAATTGGGTCATTTGTACAGACGTCGATGGACCTAGAGATTGTCACACAGAGTGAAATAAGACAGAAAGAGAAAAAGAAATATTGTATATTAATGCATATATGTGGAACCAAGAAAAATGGAACAGATGAACTGGTTTGCAGGGCAGAAATAGAGACACAGATGTAGAGAACAAACGTATGGACACCAAGGGGGGAAAGCCGTGGGGGGGTAGTGCTGGGATGAATTGGGAGTTTGGGATTGACTTATATACACCCATATGTATAAAATCGATAACCAGAAAGAACCTGCTGTATAATAATAAAATTAAAAATTAAAAAAATAAATAAACATACAAAAAGTAAAACAGAAAAATAGTTCTTCCATTCCCATACATGTATTTATATGAATGAATTATGTCCATGCTTCTATCTATAAATACGAAAAAGAGGAATAAAACCTACATTGAACCCAAAAAGAAAAAAAAAAAGCAGAACCCACCAGTTATAAACAGGAAAACCCTATCAGGGCACTTGCTCCAAAGGTAAAGAATCCTGAAGTTGGTCAGAGGTGGGTAATCGTCTCCCAAGAAGCCAGCAGCGCCCCCCCTGCAAGGAGTGTCCTCATTGCAAAGCTGGGGGACTGTGCTGAGGCATCTCTGAGTAAACGTGAGCTGAGCTCCAGGCCAGCTGCTGCTGAACTGTTCCCACAGTTCCCAGGTAAAACACCTGAATCTGTGCAAGGACTTGAAAGCCTAGACGAAGGGCCATGGAGCCACACCAGCGACAGCACCCAGGCCGACTTAGTGCCTACAGGCCAACCAGGATGGTCCCGGCCCCGGGCGCACTTCTGGAAGCTTTCCATTTCCCTGCCTGAGATACCCCTCCTGTCCCAGCCCCCACTGCTTTTTTCCTTACTCACCTCTGCCTGGGGAGAAATTCCAGCAGCAGATATGGGTGACACATCCTCTTCTTTAGCAGTTGGCAGCTTGGCAACTCCTGCAGAAAGCCCAGCAGAGCCCCACTCACACCGGGCCACCCTAAAAACCATGGCCCCTCACTCCCTCCCACCAGCCCAGCCCCGACACTGCTGACGGGGCAGAGAATATGGCGGCAGACACAACTGAAGGGGCTCTTGCTGCCTGGAGCCGTGTTTATATTGACCTCAAACCAGGCACACCTGGAGAGGGCTGGCCGGCACGGTCAGGCTGCCCAGGTCAGCCAATCCTCGCCCCTCTGGGGCTCACAGCAGCAGAAAATGGACCTTGATGAACCGACCAGGTCCAAGGAACAGGTGTGGGCTCCTGAGAGTCAGGATAGACAAGGGGCTGCAGCTCTGGCTTGTTTTCTAATCATTTTATCTGGCCCATGAGTGGGAGACAACTTCAAGAAGACCCTCTCCTAATGAGAGGAACCCAGTAGTCAGGGAGACGAGGGGTGGTGGGTGGAAACAGAGGCCTGGTGCCCTGGCTGCAGTGGAAGTCTCTGGAAGACCAGGTGGAGGGAGGCCGCACAGAGTGACGCCCAGTGTCACAGACCTGTTGGAGCTGCTGTTTGTTAGTTCAAGTCGTGCTCTGAGGTGCTCTGTGTCAGCCCTGAGCGACAGGTGAGCTGGGGGTGCTCTGCAATGGGGGCTATGTGCACGGTTCCTGTGTGCTCAGTCTTGCTGGGTACCTGCACAGCTGAGCTCCATATCCTGGGAGGGACCTGACCACGAGAGCCCCATGGGCTGCTGGGTATCTGCACAGGTGAGCTCCATATCCTGGGAGGGGCCTGACCATGAGAGCCCCGTGGCCTGCTGGGTACCTGCCCAGGTGAGCTCCAAAACCTGGGAGGGGCCTGACCACAAGAGCCCCGTGAGCTGCTGGGTACCTGCCCAGGTGAGCTCCAAATCCTGGGAGCGGCCTGACCATGAGAGCCCTGTGGGCTACTGGGTACTTGGTAAAGGATGTCAGGTCAGTGAAGCACCTGAGAATATACATCCAGTAGTTCCTAATTCCTACACACTGATGGTCATTCTACCATCCACCAGGACATGGTATTCTGTATTAGACTTAGATGATGTCTTCTTCTGTATTCCATTAGTCCCAGAGTCACAAGAAATTTTGAAGTAGCGAGGAGTCCAGCCGGTCTTATTGGCCACCGTCACTGCAGTGTCTGTAGGTTTTTCTATGGTGACAGTGTGATATACGGTTCCCCCGCCAAGGTACGGGTTAGGATCAGGGTACGGGTTAGGGTATGATTTAGGGTTAGGGTTATGGTTAGGATTAGCGTTAGGGAATGGATACAGCTTATGGTACCAGTTAGTGTACGACAACGGGTTTGGTTAGAATCCATGTTAGGGTGTGGGTTAGTGTTAGTATACGGGTTAGGATTAGGTTGTGGGTTAGGGGACGGTTTAGGGTTAGGTTTAGCATTAGGGAAAGGGTACGGATTAGGTCACTGTCTAGGGTACGACAACGGTTTAGGGTACCTGTTAGGGCTAGTGTTACTGTTAGTGTACGTGTTACTATTAGGACTTGGGTAAGTATAAGGTTTAGGGTTAGGGTTAGGGTACGTGTTAGTGTTAGTGTATGGGTTATTATTATGGCACAGCTCAGTGTAAGGGTTAGGGTTAGGGTTAGGGAACGGGTACGGTTTTGGTTACAGTTTAGTGTATGACAACATCACCCTTTGGGGGTTTATCCAGGCACATTCACCTCTAGTGTATAAAAGAGGAACACCACTGGCAAGAAGGTCTGTTTCCCTGCTTACCAGAATGGGGAAAGCAGAAATGCTGCCGCCAAATGGCCGTTGCCTGCAACAGCAGCTTTACAACCTGTGCTAATCGGCATTTCATATGCACAAGTACTGGAGGGCTGTAAATGAAACCTGTCCTCAAAATGTCTTCAGGGAGGTAATGGCCAAAATATTTCAAAATGTGGCACATATTTCAAGAAAACCATTTGAAGAGGTAAGCTGTACTCACAGTTTGAAGAAAAAAAAGGACATGCCTGAAAGCTAAATTTCAAGGCATTATGAGACACATGCAAATCCAACCACAAAGAGGTATCAGCTCACAGCAGTCAGAATAAAAATTAGTAGAAAAACTACAAACAATAAATGCTGAAGGGGTTATGGAGAAGTGCATACCCTCAACTTTAAATGGGACGTAACCTGGTAAGAGCCATTAATGGAACAGAATGGAGGTGCCTTTACAAGGTAAACAATTGCCTACCATATGATCCAGCAGGCCCACTACTTGGTCTAAAACCGAAGATGACAGAATTGGAAAGACACAGGCAGGCAAATGTGCACTGCAGCAGTATTACAATAGTCAAGACATGGAAGCAACCAAAAATTCCATCAACAGATGAGTGGACAAAGAAGAACTGGTACATGCACAGACCGAATATTAGCCAAGGAAAAAAACGACACAATGCCATTTGCAACACCGTAGATGAGTCTAGAAGTAATCACACAACTTGTCGTAAGTCAGAAAGTGAAAGACACATATACTATGTTATCACTTATAGGTGTCACCTAAAAATTGACACCAGTGAAGATATTTCCACAGAGAAAGGCAATCACAGATTTATTAAACAAACTTATGATTCACCAATGGAAAGGTGTGAGGATTGGATACATTAAGATATCGGGGTTAACAGAGCTATACAAACACAGGTGAAGTATATAGTCACCAAAGACCTACAGAATACCAAGAGAAGACTACTCAACATTGTGTCGTAACCTACATGGGAAAAGGATCCAAAGAACAATAGATATATGTGTAAAACAACCACATCTTGCACATCTAGAAGAAGCAAAACATTGTAATCACACTTGCTGTGATAAAAAATGAAAATTAAATTTAAAAATGAAGAATTAGTGGGATATAAAGTTAAGGGGCTTTTTCCTGGCACATTCCATTCTAATTTACAACCTAGAACACGACTTTCATTAAGGCTCTGTTGCCCTAATAACCAGATTTGTTAAAGGAGAACTGTGCCTCTTTGTGGCCGTTTCACACAGCAGCAGCTCTAAACCCAGCGATAATGGTTACTTGATATTCAAAATAATTCCAGGCTTGTAAATGACACCTGCCCTCTAAACAAATCCGTGGTCACTAAATCGAGCAAAAATCTCAAAAGACGTGCATAGTTCAAAACGACAATTTAAAGAGGCATATTTTACGCACATTTTGTATTCTTTCCTTTTCTCTCTTTTTTTTTTGTTAAAAAAAAGGGCAAGGAAACATGCTCAACATCAGGAATTAATAAAGCCATGCAAATCCAGTCTAGAACACGTTCACCTCACAGCCGTCAGAATGATCACCAGCAAAAAAGTCTACAACTTATAAATGGTGAAGGGGCTTTAGAGAACTGTGTACCCTCTAGCTGCTGGTGGGATGTCACCTGGTAAAAGACAGTACTGAAAAGAGAATGGAGGTGTGTTTAAAGGTAAAAATTGAGCTACCATGTGATCCGGTAGGATCACTGATGGGCCTATCACCTGAGTAGACCAGAATCAAAGAGACACAGGCTGGCAATCCTGCACTGCAGCAACACGTACCATAGCCAAGACTTGGAAGAAACCAAAATGTCCATCAACAGAAAAAATGCACCAAGAAGAAGTGGTCCGTGTACACAATGGAATATTAGCCATGGAAAAGCATGGAACAGTGCCATTGGCACCACCATAGAAGGATCTAGAGATAATCACCCACCTTGAAGTAAGAAAGAAACCAAAACACAGATATCCTATGACATCAATTATAGGTGTTACCTAAAAATTGATACCCATGAAATACTTTCCAAGAGAAGGACACTCATAGATTCAGAAAACCAAATTATGTTTAACCAAATGGAAAGGTGTAAGGAAGGCATGAATTAGGATATGGGGATTAACACACATGTACTAATACACATGAAATATATAATCACCAAATACCTACGGAATACCAAGAGAGGTCTACTCAACATTCCGTGATAACCTACATGGGAAAGGATCCAAAGATGAATAGATCGATACATACATAAAATGAACCAGATTCTGTACACCTAGAACACACACAACATTTTTATCAAATTTACTCTGATACTAAATAAAAATTAAATTTAAAAAACAAACAAGGAGTAAGGAGATACAAGCTGTTGGGGGTTTGCCCTGGCACATTCCACCCTAATTTGCAGCCTACTAACAGGATTTCCAGGAAGACTCTGTTGCTCGAAAACCCAGAGTTGGAAATATAGAAATGCTGCCACCTTGTGGCCGTTTGCGGCAAGAACGGCTTTAAACCCACTGCTAATGGTCAGTTAACATTCACAGACTCAGGGCTGTAAAGGACACCTGCCCTCAAAAAATGTCCTGAGCTAGGGAATGACCAAAAATATTCAAGACATGCAAATGTTTAAAGGAGATAGTATGAAGAGATAAGTTTGCACACTCTTCTTCAAAAGAAAGGAAAATGGATAAAAGCTCAACATCAGGAATTATTAGACTCATGCAAATCTAATCTACAAAAAGGTTTCAACTCACACACGTCAACTACCATCAGCAAAACGTCTACAAACAACACATGCTGAAAGGGTTTTAGAGAACTGTGTACTCTCTAGCTGCTGGTGAGATGTAAAGTGGTTACAGCCAATAATGAGAACAGAAAGGACCTCATTTAAAAGTAAAACCTGGGGCTTCCCTGGTGGTGCAGTGGTTGAGAGTCCACCTTCCGATGCAGGGGACACGGGTTCGTGCCCCAGTCCGGGAAGATCCCACATGCCGCAGAGTGGCTAGGCCCGTGAGGCATAACCGCTGAGCATGCGCGTCCGGAGCCTGTGCTCCACAACGGGAAAGGCCGCAACAGTGAGAGGCCATTGTACCACACAAAAAAAAGAAATGTAAAACCGAGCCACCATTCCATCCAGCAGGGCCAATGTTGGGCCTCTCACCTGAGAAGACCAGAATCGAGAAGACAGAGGCTGCAACAGCTGCACTGCAGCCACTTTCACAATAGCCAAGATACGGAAGCAACCAAAATGTCCATCAACAGATGAATTGATAAAGAAGAAGTGGTCCATGTACACAATGGAATATTAACCTTGGAAAACAATGAAACACTGCTCTTTGAGACACCATAGATGAGCCTAGAGATCATCACAGAATGTGAGGTAAGTCGGAAAGCAAAATACATATCCTATGATATCACTTATAGGCGTTATCTAACAACTGACCCAAACGAACATATTTCCACAGAGAAAGACACTCACAGACTTAGAAAACAAATTATGCGTATCTAAAAGGAAAGGTGGAGGGAATGGATAAATTAAGACCAGGTTTACCATACGTGTACAAATGCGTATTAAATACATATGTCAAAAAGACCGGCCATATAGAAACGGAGGTCTACGGGACACTCTTCAATAATTTACATGGGAGGAGGATCTGCACATCTATATCTATATATCTATATCTATATCTATATATCTATATATATACACATATACATATATATAAATATAATGTACAAACGAACCAGATTGTGTCACCTAGGACAAACAATATTCTAATCATTACCCTGATTAAAAAAATTCAAACAACGAACAAGAAGTAATGTGACATAAACTTATGGGTTTTTTTTCCTGGCACATTGCGTTCTAATTTACAACCTGGTAACATGGCTTCCAGAAAGGATCTGCTGCCCTAGTAACCGGATTTGTGGATGGAGAAATGCTGCAGACTAGAGGCCGTTTCCCACAACAGCAGCTTTAACACCAGTGCTAAGGGTCACTAAATATTCACACTCATTGCAGTCCTGTAAATGACACCTACCCTCAAAAAACATCCTGGCATCGAAAATCGACCAAAAAAATCAAGAGGGCAACCTTCCAAGAAGACAATTTCAAGAGGTTTATTGTACTCACAGTTTTTTTCTGTTTTTGTTTAACAGAAAGAAAACAAAGCATGGAAAAATGCTGAACATTAGGAATTATTAAAGACATGCAAATCCAAATTACAAAAACCTATCAGCTCACACCAGTCAAAATAGTCATCAGCAAAAGTTCTGCAAACAATAAATGCTGAAGGGGTTGTGGAGAAATGCGTACCCTCAGTTCTAAGTGGGACGTGGTAAGAGCCACTAATGAAAACACAATGTAGCTGCCTCGAAAGGTAAACATTGACCTACCATTCAATCAAGCATACCCGTGCTGGGCCTATCGCCTGAGAGGATGAGAATCAAAAAGACACAGGCTGGCAATCCTGCACTCCAGCCATATTTAACACTGCCAGCACTTTGAAGCAATGAAAATGTCCATCAACAGAGGAATGCACAAAGAAGAAGTGGTCCATGTACAGAATGGAATATTACGGCAATAAAAAAGGTAAATTCAATTTAAAAAACAAACATAAGTAAGGAGACGTCAGCTTTTGTGGGTTTATGCGGGGACACTCCACTTTAAATTATAATCAAGGAACACCACTGGCAGGAAGGTCTGTTCCCCTAGTTACCAGAGTGGGGAAAGCAGAAATGCTGCCACCCTCTGGCCGTTACCTGCAACAGCAGCTTTAAAACCTGTACTAATAGTCACTTCATATGCACAAGTACTGGAGGGCTGTAAATGAAACCTGCCCTCAAAATGTCTTGAGGGGTATAATGGCCAAAATAATTCAAAATGTGGCACATACTTCAAGAAAACAATTTGAAGATGTAAGCCGTACTCACAGTTTGAAGACAAAAAGGACATGCCTGAAAGTTCAATTTCAGGGGATTATGAGACGCGTGCAAGTCCAACTACAAAGAGGTATCAGCTCACACCAGTCAGAATAACCATCAGCAAAAAAACTACAAACAATAAATGCTGAAGTGGTTGTGGAGAAGTGCGTACCCTCAACTTTAAGAGGGACTTAACCTGGTAAGAGCCACTAATGAGAACAGAATGGAGGTGCCGTTACAAGGTAAACATTGAGCTACAATATGATCCAGGAGGTCCAGTCCTGGGTCTATAACATAAGAAGACAGAATTAGAAAGACACTGGAGGGCAAATCTGCATTGCAGCAGTATTACAATAGCCAAGACATGGAAGCAAACACAAAGTCCATCAACAGATGAGTGGGTAAAGAAGAACTGGTACACATACAGATGGAATATTAGCCAAGGAAAAAAAATAACACAATGCCATTTGCAGCACCATAGATGAGTCTAGAGGTCATCAAGCAACTTGTAGTAAGTCAGAAAGCAAAAGACACATATCCTATGATATCACTTAGAGGTGTTACCTAAAAATTGATAACAGTGAAGATATTTCCACAGAGAAAGGCAATCACAGATTCATTAAACAAACTTACGGTTCACCAAAGGAAAGGTGTGAGACTGTATATATTAGGATATTGGGTTTAACAGAGATATACAAACATAGGTGAAATATATAATCACCAAACACCTATGGAACACCAAGAGAAGACTACTCAACATTATGTCATAACCTACATGGGAAAAGGATCCGAAGAAGAATAGATATATGTATATGTGTAAAAGGACCACATCTCACACACCTAGCACAAGCAAAACATTGTTATCAAAGTTGCTGTGATAAAAAATTAAAATTAAAAAAATGAATAAGAAGTAGTGAGACATAAACTTAATGGGCTTTTTCCTGGCACACTGCATTCTAATTTACAACCTACAACACGACTTCCATTGAGGCTCTGTTGCCCTAGTAACCAGATTTTGTAAAGGAGAACTGCTACCGCCTTGTGAACATTTCTCAAAACAGCAGCTTTAAACACAGCTCTAGAGCGGAGGGGAAGATGGTGGAAGAGTAAGACGCGGCGATCAACTTCCTCCCCACAGATACACCAGAAATACATCTACACGTGGAACAACTCCTACAGAACACCTACTGAATGCTGGCAGAAGACCTCAGACCTCCCAAAAGGCAAGAAACTCCCCATGTACCTGGGTAGGGCAAAAGAAAAAAAGAAAAAACAGAGACAAAAGAATAGGGACGGGACCTGCACCAGTGGGAGGGAGCTGTGAAGGAGGAAAGGCTTCCGCAAACTAGCAAACCCCTTCGCAGGCGGAAACTACAGGTGGTGGAAGGGGGAGTGTCACAGCTGTGGAGGAAAGCACAGCAACGGGGTGAGGAGGGAAAAGCGGGGAGATTCCCGCACAGAGAATCGGTGCCGACCGGCGCTCGCCAGCCCGAGAGGCTTGTCTGCTCACCCGCAGGGGCGGGCGGGGCTGCGAGCTGAGGCGTGGGCTTTGGTCAGAGCACAGGGAGAGAAATGGTGTTGGTTGTGTGAACACAGCCTGTTGGGTTTAGTGCACCATGGCTAGCTGGGAGGGAGTCCGGGAAAATGTCTGGAGCTGCCGAAGAAGCAAGAGACTTTTTCTTCCCTCTTTGTTTCCTGGTACATGAGGAGACGGGATTAAGAGCGCTGCTTAAAGGAACTCCAGAGACCAGCGCGAGCTGTGGCTAAAAACACGGACCCCAGAGATGGGCGTGAGTCGTGGCTAAAAGCATGGACCCCTGAGATGGGCGTGAGCCGTGGCTAAAAGCGCAGATCCCAGAGGCAGGTGTGAGCCACGGCTGAAAGCACGGATCCCAGAGATGGGAGGAAGACGCTAAGGCTGCTGCTGCCGCCACCAAGGGGCCTCTGTGCGAGCACAAGTCACTATCCACACCTCCCTTCCGGGGAGCCTGTGCAGCCCACGACTGCCAGGTTCCCGGGATCCAGAGACAAGTTCCCTGGGAGAACGCACGGCGGGCCTCAGGCTGGTGCAATGTCACGCCGGCCTCTGCTGCTGCAGGCTCGCCTCGCATTCCACGTCCCTCCCTCCCCTCAGCCTGAGTGAGCCCCTGAATCAGCAGCTCCTTTAACCCCATCCTGTCTGAGCAAAAAACAGAAGCCCTCCAGCGACCTACACGCAGAGGCGGAGCCAATTCCAAAGCTGAGCCACTGGGAGCTGTGAGAACAAAGAAGAGAAAGGGAAATCTCTCCCAGCAGCCTCAGAAGCAGCGGATTAAAGCTGCTTGATGTACCCTGCATCTGTGGAAGACATGAATAGACAACAAATCATCCCAAATTGACGAGGTAGACTTTGAGAGCAAGATTTATGATTTTTTCCCCTTTTACTCTTTTTGTGAGTGTGTATGTGTATGCTTCGGTATGAGATTTTGCTGTACTGCTTTGCTTCCACCATTTGTCCTACGGTTCTATCCATTCGTTTTGTTTCTTTTTAATGTATTTTCTTAATTATTATATTTTAATTTAATAACTTTATTATATTTTACTTTATTTTATTTTACTTTATCTTCTTTCTTTCTTTGTTTCCTTCCTTCCTTCCCTCCTTCCTTCCTTCCTTTCTCCCACTGCCCTCCCTCTCTCCCTGCCCCCTCCTTTCTTTCTTTCCTTCTTTCTTTCTTTCATCCATCCTTCCTTCCTTCCTTCCTTCCTTTCTTTCTTTCTTCCTACTTCTACTGACTCTTTCTCTCTAATTTTTCTCCCTTTTATTCTGAGCTGTGTGGATGAAAGGCTTTTGGTGCTGCAGCCAGGAGTCAGTGCTGTGCCTCTGAGGTGGGAGAGCCAACTTCAGGACACTGGTCAACAAGAAACCTCCCAGCTCCACATAATATCAAATGGCAAAAATCTCCCAGAGATCTCCATCTCAATGCCAGCACCCAGCTGCACTCAACGAACAGCAAGTTACAGTGCTGGACACCCTATGCCAAACAACTAGCAAACAGGGACACAACCCCACCCATTAGCAGAGAGGCTGCCTAAAATCATAATAAGTCCACAGACACCCCAAAATACCACCAGACATGGACCTGCCCACCAGAGAGACAAGATCCAGCTTCATCCACCAGAATACAGGCACTAGTCCCCTCCACCAAGAAGCCTACACAACCCACTGAACCAACCTTAGCCACTGGGGACAGACACCAAAAACAACAGGAACTACGAACCCACAGCCTGCAAAAAGGAGACCCCAAACACAGTAAGGTAAGCAAAATGAGGAGACAGAAAAACACACCGCAGATGAAGGAGCAAGAAAAAAACGCACCAGACCTAACAAATGAAGAGGAAATAGGCAGTCTACCTGAAAAAGAATTCAGAATAATGATAGTAAACGTGATCCAAAATCTTGGAAATAGAATAGACAAAATGCAAGAAACATTTAACAAGGACATAGAAGAACTTAAGATGAAACAAACAGCGATGAACAGCACAATAAATGAAATGAAAAATACTCTAGATGGGGTCAAAAGCAGAATAACTGAGGCAGAAGGACGAATAAGTGACCTGGAAGATAAAATAGTGGAAAAAACTACTGCAGAGCAGAATAAAGAAAAAATAATGAAAAGAACTGAGGACAGTCTCAGAGACCTCTGGGACAACATTAAACGCACCAACCTTCGAATTATAGGGGGTCCAGAAGAAGAAGAGAAAAAGAAAGGGACTGAGAAAATATTTGAAGAGATTGTAGTTGAAAACTTCCCTAATATGGGAAAGGAAATAGTTAATCAAGTCCAGGAAGCACAGAGAGTCCCATACAGGATATATCCAAGGAGAAATACGCCAAGACACACATTAATCAAACTGTCAAAAGTTAAATACAGAGTGGGTAGTGGGGTTCTGGGGCGCTGCTATGGAGGGGTGTAGCGAGCCACAGCTGGATGCTAAGGCCAAGGTCACCAACCAGCTAATAGATTTTCAGTGGAAGCTGGGTATGGCTGTGAGCTCAGACAGCTGCAGATCACTTAAGTATCCTTACGTTGCAGTGATGCTCAAAGTGGCAGAACATTCAGGCCAAGTAAAGAGCAAGTCCTTCGAAATGACAATTCCACAGTTTCAGAATTTCTACAGACAGTTCAAGGAAATTGCTGCAGTTATTGAAACTGTGTGAAAACTGATTACTTTGTTGATGAATTGCTACCATCATTCTAAAATCATGAACTTTACTTTCTGCAACAAAACTGCCTAAGGATCAAATGATATTTATTGAATGAAAATTATACTTTTGATTTTCCATTTTTTTAAATAATAAAAAAGAAAATCAGACAAACAGGAATTACAAAGTGGTGATCGCTGCACACTTTGTGAATATACTAAGAGCAACTGAATTGGAAACTTTAAAGAGTGAAGAACTCTGTGGTATGTGAATTATATCTTAATGAAAAATAAATCAGACAAACAGTTGAATGATATTAAAAGCAGCACAAGTTTATGTATTAGACCAATAGTTTTAAAAAATACTGGTAATGTTACCCATTTTATAAACAAACTCTTCCTTTTTGGCATTCATTTTTTTATTGATGTATAGTTGATTTACAATATTATATTAGTTTCAGATGTACAACATGGTAATTCAAACTTTTTAGAGATTATACTCCATTTATGGTTATTATAAAGTATTGGCTATAAATAAAAAAAAAAAAGTTAAATACAAAGAAAGCATATTAAAAGCAGCAAGGGAAAAACAACAAATAAGACACAAGGGAATCCCCATTAGGTTAACAGCTGATCTCTCAGCAGAAACTCTGCAAGCCAGAAGGAAGTGGCAGGACATACTGAAAGTGATGAAAGAGAAAAACCTGCAACCAAGATTACTCTACCCAGCAAGGATCTCATTCAGATTTGACGGAGAAATTAAAACCTTTACAGACAAGCAAACGCTGAAAGAGTTCAGCACCACCAAACCAGCATTACGACAAATGCTAAAGGAACTTCTCTAGGCAAGAAACACAAGAGAAGGAAAAGACCTACAATAACGAACCCAAAACAATTTAGAAAATAGGAATACGAACATACATATCGATAATTACCTTAAATGTAAATGGACTAAATGCTCCCACCAAAAGACACAGATTGGCTGAATGGATACAAAAACAAGACCCTTATATATGCTGTCTACAAGGGACCCACTTCAGACCTAGAGACACATACAGACTGAAAGTAAGGGGATGGAAAATGATAATCCATGCAAATGGAAACCAAAAGAAAGCTGGAGTAGCAATTTTCATATCAGACAAAATAGACTTTAAAATAAAGACTACTAGAAGAGACAAAGAAGGACACTACATAATGATCAAGGGATCGATCCAAGAAGAAGATATAACAATTGTAAATATTTATGCACCCAACATAGGAGCACCTCAATACATAAGGCAAATACTAACAGCCATAAAAGGGGAAATCGACAGTAACACATTCATAGTAGGGGACTTTAACACCCCACTTTCACCAATGGACAGATCATCCAAAATGAAAATAAATAAGGAAACACAAGCTTTAAATGATACATTAAACAAGATGGACTTAATTGATATTTATAGGACACTCCATCCAAAAACAACAGAATACACATTTTTCTCAAGTGCTCATGGAACATTCCCCGGGATAGATCATATCTTGGGTCACAAATCAAGCCTTGGTAAATTTAAGAAAATTGAAATTACATCAAGTATCTTTTCCGACCACAACGCCATAAAACTGGATATCAATTACAGGAAAAGATCTGTAAAAAATACAAACACATGGAGGCTAAACAATACACTATTTAATAGTGAAGTGATCACTGAAGAAATCAAAGAGGAAAAAACAAAATACCTAGAAACAAATGGCAATGGAGACACGACGACCCAAAACCTATGGGTTGCAGCAAAAGCAGTTCTAAGAGGGAAGTTTATAGCAATACAAGCCCACCTTAAGAAACAGTAAACATCTCGAATAAAAAACTTAATCTTGCACCTGAAGCAATTAGAGAAAGAACAAAAAACCCCCAAAGTTAGCAGAAGGAAAGAATCATAAAAATCAGATCAGAAATAAATGAAAAAGAAATGAAGGAAACAATAGCAAAGATCAGTAAAACTAAAAGCTGGTTCTTTGAGAAGATAAACAAAATAGATAAACCATTAGCCAGACTCATCACGAAAAAAGGGAGAAGACTCAAATCAATAGAATTATAAATGAAAAAGGAGAAGTAACAACTGACACTGCAGAAATACAAAAGATCATGAGAGATTACTACAAGCAACGCTATGCCAATAAAATGGACAAGCTGGAAGAAATGGACAAATTCTTAGAAATGCACAACCTGCCAAGACTGAATCAGGAAGAAATAGAAAATATGAACAGACCAATCACAAGCACTGAAATTGAAACTGTGATTAAAAATCTTCCAACAAACAAAAGCCCAGGACCAGATGGCTTCACAGGCGAATTCTATCAAACATTTAGAGAAGAGCTATCACCTATCCTTCTCAAACTCTTCCAAAATATAGCGGAGGGAGGAACACTCCCAAATTCATTCTACGAGGCCACCATCACCTTGATACCAAAACCACACAAGGATGTCACAAAGAAAGAAAACTACAGGCCAATATCACTGATGAACATAGATGCAAAAATCCTCAACAAAATACTAGCTAACAGAATCCAACAGCACATTAAAAGGATCATACACCATGATCAAGTGGGGTTTATTCCAGGAATGCAAGGATTCTTCAATATACGCAAATCAATGTGATAAACCGTATTAACAAATTGAAGGAGAAAAATCGTATGATCATCTCAATAGATACAGAGAAAGCTTTTGACAAAATTCAACACCCATTTATAATAACCCTGCAGAAAGTAGGCATAGAAGGAACTTTCCTCAACATAATAAAGGCCATATATGACAAACCCACAGCCAACATCATCCTCAATGATGAAAAACTGAAAGCATTTACACGAAGATCAGGGAAAAGACAAGGTTGCCCACTCTCACCACTCTTATTCAATATAGTATTGGAAGTTATAGCCACAGCAATCAGAGAAGAAAAGGAAAGAAAAGGAATCCAAACCGGAAAAGAAGAAGTAAAGCTGTCACTGTTTGCAGATGGCATGATACTATACATACAGAATCCTAAAGATGCTACCAGAAAACTACTAGAGCTAATCAATGAATTTGGTAAAGTTGCAGGATACAAAATTAATGCATAGAAATCTCTTGCATTCCTATACACTAATGATGAAAAATCTGAAAGTGAAATCAAGAAAACACTCCCATTTACCACTGCAACAAAAAGAATGAAATATCTAGGAATAAACCTACCTAAGGAGACAAAAGAACTGTATGCAGAAAATTATAAGACACTGATGAAAGAAATTAAAGATGATATAAATAGATGGAGAGATATACCATGTTCTTGGATTGGAAGAATCAACATTGTGAAAATGACTCTACTACCCAAAGCAATCTACAGATTCAATGCAATCCCTATCAAACTACCACTGGCATTTTTCACAGAACTAGAACAAAATGTTTCACAATTTGTATGGAAACACAAAATACCCCGAATAGCCAAAGCAATCTTGAGAACGAAAAACGAAGCTGGAGGAATCAGCCTCCCTGACTTCAGACTATATGACAAAGCTACAGTAATCAAGACAGTATGGTACTGGCACAAAAAGAGAAAGCTAGATCAATGGAACAGGATAGAAAGCCCAAAGATAAACCCACACACATATGGTCACCTTATCTTTGATCAAGGAGGCAGGAATGTACAGTGGAGAAAGGACAGCCTCTTCAATAAGTGGTGCTGGGGAAACAGGAGGGTTACATGTAAAAGTATGAGATTAGATCACTCCCTAACACCATACACAAAAATAAGCTCAAAATGGATTAAAGACCTAAATGTAAGGCCAGAATCTATCAAACTCTTAGAGGAAATCATAGGCAGAACACTCTATGACATAAATCACAGCAAGATTCTTTTTGACCCACCGCCTAGAGAAATGGAATTAAAAACAAAAATAAACAAATGGGACCTAATGAAACGTCAGAGCTTTTGCACAGCAAAGGAAACCATAAACAAGACCAAAAGGCAACCCTCAGAATGGGAGAAAATATTTGCAAATGAAGCAACTGACAAAGGATTAATTCCCCAAAATTAAAAGCAGCTCATTCAGCTCAAGAACAATAAAAAAACAACCCAATCCAAAAATGGGCAGAATACCTAAATAGACATTTCTCCAAAGAAGATATACAGACTGCCAACAAACACATGAAAGAATGCTCAACATCATTAATCATTAGGGAAATACAAATCAAAACTACAATGAGATATCATCTCACACCAGTCAGAATGGCCATCATCAAAAAATCTAGAAACAATAAATGCTGGAGAGAGTGTGGAGAAAAGGGAACACTCCTTCACTGCTGGTGGGAATGTGAATTGGGACAGCCACTATGGAGAACAGTATGGAGGTTCCTTAAAAAACAACAAATAGACCTACCATATGACCCAGCGATCCCACTACTGGGCATATACCCTGAGAAAACCATAATTCAAAAAGAGTCATGTACCAAAATGTTCATTGCAGCTCTATTTAAAATAGCCCGGAGATGGAAACAACCTAAGTGCGCATCATCAGATGAATGGATAAAGAAGATGTGACACATATATACAATGGAATATTACTCAGCCATAAACAGAAACGAAATTGAGCTATTTGTAATGAGGTGGATAGACCTAAATCTGTCATACAGAGTGAAGTAAGTCAGAAAGAGAAAGACAAATACCGTATGCTAACAAATATATATGGAATTTAAGGAAAAAAATGCCATGAAGAAACGAGGGGTAAGACGGGAATAAATACACAGACCTACTGGAGAACAGACTTGAAGATACGGGGAGGGGGGAGGGGGAGCTGTGACAAAGCGAGAGAGAGGCATGGACATATATACACTATCAAACGTAAGATAGATAGCTAGTGGGAAGCAGCTGCATAGAACAGGTATATCAGCTCCAGGCTTTGTGACCGCCTGGAGGGGTGGGATAGGGAGGGTGAGAGGGAGGGAGATGCAAGAGGGAAGAGATATGGGAACATATGTATATGTATAACTGATTCACTTTGTTATAAACAGAAACTAACACACCATTCTAAAGCAATTATACCCCAAAAACGGTGTTAAAAAAAAAAACACAGCGCTAATGCTCACTTGATATTCTAAATAATTGCAGGCCTGTAACTGACACCTGGCCTCTAAACAAATCCTTGGGTCGTAAATCCAGCAAAAAACTCAAAAGATGTGCACATTTTAAAACGACAAAAGACATGCACATTTTAAAACGACAATTTCACAGGCATATTTTTCGCTCCTTTTGTCTTCTCTTTTTTTTCTTTCTTTTTTTTTGTTAAAAAAAGAGCAAGGAAAACGGCTCAACATCAGTAACTAATAAAGCCATACAAATCCAGTCTACAAAAATATTCACCTCAGAGCTGTCAGAATGATTGTCATCAAAAAAGTCTACAGAGAATAAATGTTGAAGGGGTTTTAGAGAACTGTGTACCCTCTAGCTGCTGGTGGGATGTCACCTGGTAACAGCCAGTAGTGAGAACACAATGGAGGTGCGTTTAAAGGTAAAAATTGAGCTACTATGTGATCAGGTAGGCCCACTGATGGGCCTATCACCTGAGTAGACCTGAATCAAAAAGACACAGGCTGGCAATCCTTCACTGCAGCAACATGTACCATAGCCAAGAGCTGGAAGAAACCAAAATGTCCATCAACAGAAAAATGCACCAAGAAGAAGTGGTCCATGTACACAATGGAATATTAGCCATGGAAAAGCATGGAACAATGCCGTTGGCACCACCATAGAAGGATCTAGAGATAATCACCCTACCTGAAGTAAGAAAGAAAACGAAAGACAGATATCCTATTACATCACTTATAGGTGTTACCTAAAAATTGATACCCATGAAATAATTTCCAAGAGAAGGACACTCATAGATTCAGAAAACCAAATTATGTTTAACCAAATGGAAAGGTGTAAGGAATGTATGAATTAGGATATGGGGGTTAACAGACATGTAGTAATACATATGAAATATATAATCACAAAATACCTATGGAATGCTAAAAGAGGTGTACTCAACACTCTGTAGTAACCTACACGGGAAAGGATCCAAAGATGAATAGATCAATACATTGATATAATGAACCAGATTCCATACACCTAGAAAAAACACAGTATTTTTATCCAATTTGCTGTGATAATAAATAAAAATTAAATGTAAAAAACAAACAAGAAGGAAGGAGATATAAGCTCCTGGGAGTTTGCCGTGGCACATTCTGCTCTAATTTGCAGCTTACAAACACGATTTCCAGGAAACCTCTGTTGCCCAAAAACCCAGAGTTGGAAATGTAGAAATGCTGCCGCCTTGTGGCCGTTTCCCACAAGAGCGGCTTTAAAACCACAGCTAACGGTCACTTAACATTCACAAGGACTCAGGACAGTAAAGGACAACTGCCCTCAAAAATTCCAACTGGCAAAATTTTCAAGGAGATAGTAGGAAGAGGTAAATTTTACTCATTATTTTTCTAAAAACAAGGAAAATGGATAAAAGCTCAACAACATAAATTTTTAAACTCATGCAAATCTAGCCTACAAAAAGATTTCAACCCACACACGGCAACTACCATCAGCCAAAGGTCTACAAACAATAAATGCTGAAGGGGTTTTAGAGAACTGTGTACCCTCTAGCTGCTGGTGAGATGTAAAGTGGTAAGAGCCAATAGTGAGAACAGAAAGGAGCTGTGTTTAAAAGTAAAAATTGAGCCAGCATTCCATTCAGCAGGCCCACCGCTGAACCTCTCACCTGAAAATACCAGAGCCGAGAAGGCACAGACTGCAACAGCTTCACTGCAGGATTTTTCACAATAGCCAAGACACGGAAGCAACCAAAATGTCCATCAATGGATGAATGGATAAAGAAGTGGCCCATGTACATAATGGAATATTAGCCATGGAAAACAGTGAAACACTGCTCGTTGAGGCACCATTTATGAGCCTAGATATAATCTCAGAACATGCCGTAAGTCAGAAAGAAAAAGACATATAGTATGATATCACTTATAGGCATTATCTAACAACTGACAAAAATGATAGCATTTTCACAGAGAAAGAAACTCACAGACTTAGAAAACAAACTATTCTTATGTAAATGGAAAGGTGGGCGGTATGGAAAATTAAGATTAGGGTTACCATATGTGTACATATACCTACTAAATACATTTATCAAAGAGACCGACCATATAGCAAGGGAGGTCAAAGGAGCACTCTGCAATCATTTACATGGGAAGAGTATCTGCACATGAATATATTACATATATGTGTGTGTGTGTGTGTGTGTGTGTATATATATATATATATGTAATGTACAAATGAACCAGATTGTATACACCTAGGACAAACAATATTCTAAATATTACCTCGATTTAAAAAGACTAAAAAATCGAACAAGAAATAATGGAATATTAACTTATGGGATTTTTTCCTAGCACATTCCATTCTAATTTACAACCTGGGAACACAACTTCCAGAAATGTTGTGCTGCCCTAGAAACCAGGTTTGGGAACGGAGAAATGCTGCCGCCTTGTGGCCGTTTGCCCCAACAGCCCCTTTAAAGCCAGTAGTAGTGGTCACTAAATATTCACACTCATTACAAGCCTGTAAATGTCACCTGTTCTCAAAAAAATCCTGGGGTCAAAAATCGACGAAAAATTCAAAACAGGGCAGCCTTCCCAGAAGACCACTTCAAGTGGTTTATTGTACTCACAGTTTTTTTCTGTTTTCGTTTAACAGAAAGAAAACAAAGCATGGAAAAATGCTGAACATTAGGAATTATTAAAGACATGCAAATCCAAGTTACAAAATCCTATCAGCTCACACCAGTCATAATGGCCATCAGCAAAAATTCTGCAAACAATAAATGCTGAAGGGGTTGTGGAGAAATGCGCACCCTCGTTTCTAAGTGGGACATGGTAAGAACCAGTAATGAAAACACAAAGGAGGTGCCTTGATAAGGTAAATATTGAGCTACCATTCAATCAAGCATACCCACTGCTGGGCCTATCACCTGAGAGGATGAGAATCCAAAAGACACAGGGTGGCAATCCTGCACTCCAGCAATATTTACCACAGCCAACACTTGGAAGCAACAAAAATGTCTGTCAACAGAGGAAGGCACAAGAAGAAGTGGTCCATGTACACAATGGAATATTACTCCAATAAAAAGAATATATAATTTCAATTTAGAAACCAAACGTAAGTTAGGAGACATCAGCTTTTGGGGGTCTGTTCGGGCACATTCCTCTCTAATATATAACCGAGGAACACCACTGGCAGGAAGGACTCTTTCCGTAATTCCCAGAATGGGGAAAGGAGAAATGCTGCCGCCCAATGGCTGATACCTTCAACAGCAGCTTTAAAATCTGTGCTAATGGTCACTTCATATGCACAAGTACTGGAGGGCTGTAAATGAAACCAGCCCTGAAAATGTCTTCAGGGAGGTAATGGCCAAAATATTTCAAAATGTGACACATACTTCAAGAAAACCATTTGAAGAGTTAAGCGCTACTCACAGCTTGAAAAAAAAGAGGACATGCCTGAAAGTTCAATTTCAAGGGATTATGAGATGCATGCAAATCCAACCTGAAAGAGGTGTCAGCTCACACCTGTCAGAATAAACATCAGCAGAAAAACTACAAACAATAAATGCTGAAAGGGTTGTGGACAAGGGCATACCCTCAAATTTAAGTGGAACATAACCTGGTAAGAGCCACTAATGAGAACAGAATGGAGACGCCTTTACAAGGTAAACATTTTGCTACCATATGATCCAACAGGCCCTCTCCTGGGCCTATAACCGAAGAAGACATAGTTGAAAGACACAGGCAGGCAAATGTGCATTTCAGCAGTGTTACAATAACCAAGACATGGAAGCAACCAAAAAGTCCATCAACAGGCGAGTGGACAAAGAAAAACTGGTCCACGTACAGATGGAATATTAGCCAAGGAAAACAATGACACAATGCCATTTGCATCACCATAGATGAGTCTAGAAGTAATCACGCAACTTGTAGTAAGTCAGAAAGCGAAAGACACGTATCCTGTGATATCACTTATAGGTGTTACCTAAAAATTGATACCAGTGAAGATATTTCCACAGAGAAGCAATCACAGATTCATGAAACAAACTTATGGTTCACCAATGGAAAGGTGTGAGGATTGGATACATTAGGATGTCAGAGTTAACAGAGATATACAAACACAGGTGAAGTATATAATCACCAAAGACCTACGGAATACCAAGAGAAGACTACTCAACATTGTGTCATAACCTAAAATGGGAAAAGGATCCAAAGAAGAAAAGAGATAGGTATATGTGGAAAACAACCACATCTTGCACACCTAAAACAAGCAAAACATTGTAATCACACTTGCTGTGATAAACAATGAAAATTAAATTTAAAAGAAGAACAATATTTAGTGAGATATAAACTTAAGGGGCTTTTTCCTGGCCCATTCCATTCTAATTTGCAACCTAGAACAGGACTTCCATTGAGGCTCTGTTTCCCTAGTAACCAGATTTGGTTAATGAGAACTGCTGCCGCCTTGTGGCCGTTTCACACAACAGCAGCTCTAACTGCAGCTGTAATGGTTACTTGATAGTCAAAATAATTGCAGGCCTGTAAATGACACCTGTCCTCAAAACAATCCTTCGGTCGTAAATCGAGCAAAAATCTCAAAAGACATCCATATTTCAAAACGACAATTTCAAGAGGCATATTTTATGCACATTTTATATTCTGTCTCTTTTTTGGTTATAGAAAAAGGCATGGAAAAACGCTCAACGTCAGGAATTAATAAAGCCATGCAAATCCGGTCTAGAAACACGTTCACCTCACAGCCGTCAGAAGGATCATCAGCAAAAAAGTCTACATAGTATAAATGCTGAAGGGGTTTTAGAGAACTGTGTACCCTCTAGCTGCTGATGGGATGTAACCTGGTAACAGCCAGTACAGAGAACAAAATGGAGGTGTGTTTAAAGGTAAAACTTGAGCTACTATGTGATCAGGTAGGCCCACTGATGGGCCTATCCGCTGAGTAGACCTGAATCAAAAAGACACAGGCTGGCAATCCTTCACTGCAGCAACATGTACCATAGCCAAGAGCTGGAAGAAACCAAAATGTCCATCAACAGAAAAATGCACCAAGAAGAAGTGGTCCATGTACACAATGGAATATTAGCCATGGAAAAGCATGGAACAATGCTGTTGGCACCACCATAGAAGGATCTAGAGATAATCACCCTACCTGAAGTAAGAAAGAAAACGAAAGACAGATATCCTATTACATCACTTATAGGTGTTACCTAAAAATTGATACCCATGAAATAATTTCCAAGAGAAGGACACTCATAGATTCAGAAAACCAAATTATGTTTAACCAAATGGAAAGGTGTAAGGAATGTATGAATTAGTATATGGGGGTTAACAGACATGTAGTAATACATATGAAATATATAATCACAAAATACCTATGGAATGCTAAAAGAGGTGTACTCAACACTCTGTAATAACCTACACAGGAAAGGATCCAAAGATGAATAGATCAATACATTGATATAATGAACCAGATTCCATACACCTAGAAAAAACACAGTATTTTTATCCAATTTGCTGTGATAATAAATAAAAATTAAATGTAAAAAAGAAACAAGAAGGAAGGAGATATAAGCTCTTGGGAGTTTGCCGTGGCACATTCTGCTCTAATTTGCAGCTTACAAACACGATTTCCAGGAAACCTCTGTTGCCCAAAAACCCAGAGTTGGAAATGTAGAAATGCTGCCGCCTTGTGGCCGTTTCCCACAAGAGCGGCTTTAAAACCACAGCTAACGGTCACTTAACATTCACAAGGACTCAGGACAGTAAAGGACAACTGCCCTCAAAAATTCACAACTGGCAAAATTTTCAAGGAGATAGTAGGAAGAGGTAAATTTTACTCATTATTTTTCTAAAAACAAGGAAAATGGATAAAAGCTCAACAACATAAATTTTTAAACTCATGCAAATCTAGCCTACAAAAAGATTTCAACTCACACACGGCAACTACCATCAGCCAAAGGTCTACAAACAATAAATGCTGAAGGGGTTTTAGAGAATTGTGTACCCTCTAGCTGCTGGTGAGATGTAAAGTGGCAAGAGCCAATAGTGAGAACAGAAAGGAGCTGTGTTTAAAAGTAAAAATTGAGCCAGCATTCCATTCAGCAGGCCCACCGCTGAACCTCTCACCTGAAAATACCAGAGCCGAGAAGGCACAGACTGCAACAGCTTCACTGCAGGATTTTTCACAATAGCCAAGACACGGAAGCAACCAAAATGTCCATCAATGGATGAATGGATAAAGAAGTGGTCCATGTACATAATGGAATATTAGCCATGGAAAACAGTGAAACACTGCTCGTTGAGGCACCATTTATGAGCCTAGATATAATCTCAGAACATGCCGTAAGTCAGAAAGAAAAAGACATATAGTATGATATCACTTATAGGCGTTATCTAACAACTGACAAAAATGATAGCATTTTCACAGAGAAAGAAACTCACAGACTTAGGAAACAAACTATTCTTATGTAAATGGAAAGGTGGGCGGTATGGAAAATTAAGATTAGGGTTACCATATGTGTACATATACCTACTAAATACATTTATCAAAGAGACCGACCATATAGCAAGGGAGGTCAATGGAGCACTCTGCAATAATTTACATGGGAAGAGTATCTGTACATGTATATATTACATATATGAGTGTGTGTGTGTGTGTGTGTGTGTGTGTGTATGTAATGTACAAATGAACCAGATTGTATACACCTAGGACAAACAATATTCTAAATATTACCTCGATTTAAAAAGACTAAAAAATCGAACAAGAAATAATGGAATATTAACTTATGGGATTTTTTCCTAGCACATTCCATTCTAATTTACAACCTGAGAACACAACTTCCAGAAATGTTGTGCTGCCCTAGAAACCAGTTTTGGGAACGGAGAAATGCTGCCGCCTTGTGGCCGTTTCCCCCAACAGCACCTTTAAAGCCAGTAGTAGTGGTCACTAAATATTCACACTCATTACAAGCCTGTAAATGTCACCTGTTCTCAAAAAAATCCTGGGGTCAAAAATCGACGAAAAATTCAAAACAGGGCAGCCTTCCCAGAAGACCACTTCAAGTGGTTTATTGTACTCACAGTTTTTTTCTGTTTTCGTTTAACAGAAAGAAAACAAAGCATGGAAAAATGCTGAACATTAGGAATTATTAAAGACATGCAAATCCAAGTTACAAAATCCTATCAGCTCACACCAGTCATAATGGCCATCAGCAAAAATTCTGCAAACAATAAATGCTGAAGGGGTTGTGGAGAAATGCGCACCCTCGTTTCTAAGTGGGACATGGTAAGAACCAGTAATGAAAACACAAAGGAGGTGCCTTGATAAGGTAAATATTGAGCTACCATTCAATCAAGCATACCCACTGCTGGGCCTATCACCTGAGAGGATGAGAATCCAAAAGACACAGGGTGGCAATCCTGCACTCCAGCAATATTTACCACAGCCAACACTTGGAAGCAACAAAAATGTCTGTCAACAGAGGAAGGCACAAGATAAAGTGGTCCATGTACACAATGGAATATTACTCCAATTAAAAAAATATATAATTTCAATTTAGAAACCAAACGTAAGTTAGGAGACATCAGCTTTTGGGGGTCTGTCCGGGCACATTCCTCTCTAATATATAACCGAGGAACACCACTGGCAGGAAGGACTCTTTCCGTAATTCCCAGAATGGGGAAAGGAGAAATGCTGCCGCCCAATGGCTGATACCTTCAACAGCAGATTTAAAATCTGTGCTAATGGTCACTTCATATGCACAAGTACTGGAGGGCTGTAAATGAAACCAGCCCTGAAAATGTCTTCAGGGAGGTAATGGCCAAAATATTTCAAAATGTGACACATACTTCAAGATAACCATTTGAAGAGGTAAGCGCTACTCACAGCTTGAAAAAAAAGAGGACATGCCTGAAAGTTCAATTTCAAGGGATTATGAGATGCATGCAAATCCAACCTCAAAGAGGTGTCAGCTCACACCTGTCAGAATAAACATCAGCAGAAAAACTACAAACAATAAATGCTGAAAGGGTTGTGGACAAGGGCATACCCTCAAATTTAAGTGGAACATAACCTGGTAAGAGCCACTAATGAGAACAGAATGGAGACGCCTTTACAAGGTAAACATTTTGCTACCATATGATCTAACAGGCCCTCTCCTGGGCCTATAACCGAAGAAGACATAGTTGAAAGACACAGGCAGGCAAATGTGCATTTCAGCAGTGTTACAATAACCAAGACATGGAAGCAACCAAAAAGTCCATCAACAGGCGAGTGGACAAAGAAAAACTGGTCCACGTACAGATGGAATATTAGCCAAGGAAAACAATGACACAATGCCATTTGCATCACCATAGATGAGTCTAGAAGTAATCACGCAACTTGTAGTAAGTCAGAAAGCGAAAGACACGTATCCTTTGATATCACTTATAGGTGTTACCTAAAAATTGATACCAGTGAAGATATTTCCACAGAGAAAGGCAATCACAGATTCATGAAACAAACTTATGGTTCACCAATGGAAAGGTGTGAGGATTGGATACATTAGGATGTCAGAGTTAACAGAGATATACAAACACAGGTGAAGTATATAATCACCAAAGACCTACGGAATACCAAGAGAAGACTACTCAACATTGTGTCATAACCTAAAATGGGAAAAGGATCCAAAGAAGAAAAGAGATAGGTATATGTGGAAAACAACCACATCTTGCACACCTAAAACAAGCAAAACATTGTAATCACACTTGCTGTGATAAACAATGAAAATTAAATTTAAAAAAA
Organism: Orcinus orca; assembly: GCF_937001465.1. Taxonomy (NCBI): domain Eukaryota; kingdom Metazoa; phylum Chordata; class Mammalia; order Artiodactyla; family Delphinidae; genus Orcinus; species Orcinus orca. Next base: position 47,683,490 of record NC_064561.1, on the reverse strand, counting down.
GAACAATATTTAGTGAGATATAAACTTAAGGGGCTTTTTCCTGGCCCATTCCATTCTAATTTGCAACCTAGAACAGGACTTCCATTGAGGCTCTGTTTCCCTAGTAACCAGATTTGGTTAATGAGAACTGCTGCCGCCTTGTGGCCGTTTCACACAACAGCAGCTCTAACTGCAGCTGTAATGGTTACTTGATAGTCAAAATAATTGCAGGCCTGTAAATGACACCTGTCCTCAAAACAATCCTTCGGTCGTAAATCGAGCAAAAATCTCAAAAGACATCCATATTTCAAAACGACAATTTCAAGAGGCATATTTTATGCACATTTTATATTCTGTCTCTTTTTTGGTTATAGAAAAAGGCATGGAAAAACGCTCAACGTCAGGAATTAATAAAGCCATGCAAATCCGGTCTAGAAACACGTTCACCTCACAGCCGTCAGAAGGATCATCAGCAAAAAAGTCTACATAGTATAAATGCTGAAGGGGTTTTAGAGAACTGTGTACCCTCTAGCTGCTGATGGGATGTAACCTGGTAACAGCCAGTACAGAGAACAAAATGGAGGTGTGTTTAAAGGTAAAACTTGAGCTACTATGTGATCAGGTAGGCCCACTGATGGGCCTATCACCTGAGTAGACCTGAATCAAAAAGACACAGGCTGGCAATCCTTCACTGCAGCAACATGTACCATAGCCAAGAGCTGGAAGAAACCAAAATGTCCATCAACAGAAAAATGCACCAGGAAGAAGTGGTCCATGTACACAATGGAATATTAGCCATGGAAAAGCATGGAACAATGCCGTTGGCACCACCATAGAAGGATCTAGAGATAATCACCCTACCTGAAGTAAGAAAGAAAACGAAAGACAGATATCCTATTACATCACTTATAGGTGTTACCTAAAAATTGATACCCATGAAATAATTTCCAAGAGAAGGACACTCATAGATTCAGAAAACCAAATTATGTTTAACCAAATGGAAAGGTGTAAGGAATGTATGAATTAGGATATGGGGGTTAACAGACATGTAGTAATACATATGAAATATATAATCACAAAATACCTATGGAATGCTAAAAGAGGTGTACTCAACACTCTGTAGTAACCTACACGGGAAAGGATCCAAAGATGAATAGATCAATACATTGATATAATGAACCAGATTCCATACACCTAGAAAAAACACAGTATTTTTATCCAATTTGCTGTGATAATAAATAAAAATTAAATGTAAAAAACAAACAAGAAGGAAGGAGATATAAGCTCTTGGGAGTTTGCCGTGGCACATTCTGCTCTAATTTGCAGCTTACAAACACGATTTCCAGGAAACCTCTGTTGCCCAAAAACCCAGAGTTGGAAATGTAGAAATGCTGCCGCCTTGTGGCCGTTTCCCACAAGAGCGGCTTTAAAACCACAGCTAACGGTCACTTAACATTCACAAGGACTCAGGACAGTAAAGGACAACTGCCCTCAAAAATTCCAACTGGCAAAATTTTCAAGGAGATACTAGGAAGAGGTAAATTTTACTCATTATTTTTCTAAAAACAAGGAAAATGGATAAAAGCTCAACAACATAAATTTTTAAACTCATGCAAATCTAGCCTACAAAAAGATTTCAACTCACACACGGCAACTACCATCAGCCAAAGGTCTACAAACAATAAATGCTGAAGGGGTTTTAGAGAACTGTGTACCCTCTAGCTGCTGGTGAGACGTAAAGTGGCAAGAGCCAATAGTGAGAACAGAAAGGAGCTGTGTTTAAAAGTAAAAATTGAGCCAGCATTCCATTCAGCAGGCCCACCGCTGAACCTCTCACCTGAAAATACCAGAGCCGAGAAGGCACAGACTGCAACAGCTTCACTGCAGGATTTTTCACAATAGCCAAGACACGGAAGCAACCAAAATGTCCATCAATGGATGAATGGATAAAGAAGTGGTCCATGTACATAATGGAATATTAGCCATGGAAAACAGTGAAACACTGCTCGTTGAGGCACCATTTATGAGCCTAGATATAATCTCAGAACATGCCGTAAGTCAGAAAGAAAAAGACATATAGTATGATATCACTTATAGGCGTTATCTAACAACTGACAAAAATGATAGCATTTTCACAGAGAAAGAAACTCACAGACTTAGAAAACAAACTATTCTTATGTAAATGGAAAGGTGGGCGGTATGGAAAATTAAGATTAGGGTTACCATATGTGTACATATACCTACTAAATACATTTATCAAAGAGACCGACCATATAGCAAGGGAGGTCAATGGAGCACTCTGCAATAATTTACATGGGAAGAGTATCTGTACATGAATATATTACATATATGTGTGTGTGTGTGTGTGTGTGTGTGTGTGTGTATGTAATGTACAAATGAACCAGATTGTATACACCTAGGACAAACAATATTCTAAATATTACCTCGATTTAAAAAGACTAAAAAATCGAACAAGAAATAATGGAATATTAACTTATGGGATTTTTTCCTAGCACATTCCATTCTAATTTACAACCTGGGAACACAACTTCCAGAAATGTTGTGCTGCCCTAGAAACCAGTTTTGGGAATGGAGAAATGCTGCCGCCTTGTGGCCGTTTCCCCCAACAGCACCTTTAAAGCCAGTAGTAGTGGTCACTAAATATTCACACTCATTACAAGCCTGTAAATGTCACCTGTTCTCAAAAAAATCCTGGGGTCAAAAATCGACGAAAAATTCAAAACAGGGCAGCCTTCCCAGAAGACCACTTCAAGTGGTTTATTGTACTCACAGTGTTTTTCTGTTTTCGTTTAACAGAAAGAAAACAAAGCATGGAAAAATGCTGAACATTAGGAATTATTAAAGACATGCAAATCCAAGTTACAAAAACCTATCAGCTCACACCAGTCATAATGGCCATCAGCAAAAATTCTGCAAACAATAAATGCTGAAGGGGTTGTGGAGAAATGCGCACCCTCGTTTCTAAGTGGGACATGGTAAGAACCAGTAATGAAAACACAAAGGAGGTGCCTTGATAAGGTAAATATTGAGCTACCATTCAATCAAGCATACCCACTGCTGGGCCTATCACCTGAGAGGATGAGAATCCAAAAGACACAGGGTGGCAATCCTGCACTCCAGCAATATTTACCACAGCCAACACTTGGAAGCAACAAAAATGTCTGTCAACAGAGGAAGGCACAAAGAAGAAGTGGTCCATGTACACAATGGAATATTACTCCAATTAAAAAAATATATAATTTCAATTTAGAAACCAAACGTAAGTTAGGAGACATCAGCTTTTGGGGGTCTCTCCGGGCACATTCCTCTCTAATATATAACCGAGGAACACCACTGGCAGGAGGGACTCTTTCCGTAATTCCCAGAATGGGGAAAGGAGAAATGCTGCCGCCCAATGGCTGATACCTTCAACAGCAGCTTTAAAATCTGTGCTAATGGTCACTTCATATGCACAAGTACTGGAGGGCTGTAAATGAAACCAGCCCTGAAAATGTCTTCAGGGAGGTAATGGCCAAAATATTTCAAAATGTGACACATACTTCAAGAAAACCATTTGAAGAATTAAGCGCTACTCACAGCTTGAAAAAAAAAGAGGACATGCCTGAAAGTTCAATTTCAAGGGATTATGAGATGCATGCAAATCCAACCTCAAAGAGGTGTCAGCTCACACCTGTCAGAATAAACATCAGCAGAAAAACTACAAACAATAAATGCTGAAAGGGTTGTGGACAAGGGCATACCCTCAAATTTAAGTGGAACATAACCTGGTAAGAGCCACTAATGAGAACAGAATGGAGACGCCTTTACAAGGTAAACATTTTGCTACCATATGATCTAACAGGCCCTCTCCTGGGCCTATAACCGAAGAAGACATAGTTGAAAGACACAGGCAGGCAAATGTGCATTTCAGCAGTGTTACAATAACCAAGACATGGAAGCAACCAAAAAGTCCATCAACAGGCGAGTGGACAAAGAAAAACTGGTCCACGTACAGATGGAATATTAGCCAAGGAAAACAATGACACAATGCCATTTGCATCACCATAGATGAGTCTAGAAGTAATCACGCAACTTGTAGTAAGTCAGAAAGCGAAAGACACGTATCCTGTGATATCACTTATAGGTGTTACCTAAAAATTGATACCAGTGAAGATATTTCCACAGAGAAAGGCAATCACAGATTCATGAAACAAACTTATGGTTCACCAATGGAAAGGTGTGAGGATTGGATACATTAGGATGTCAGAGTTAACAGAGATATACAAACACAGGTGAAGTATATAATCACCAAAGACCTACGGAATACCAAGAGAAGACTACTCAACATTGTGTCATAACCTAAAATGGGAAAAGGATCCAAAGAAGAAAAGAGATAGGTATATGTGGAAAACAACCACATCTTGCACACCTAAAACAAGCAAAACATTGTAATCACACTTGCTGTGATAAACAATGAAAATTAAATTTAAAAAAAGAACAATATTTAGTGAGATATAAACTTAAGGGGCTTTTTCCTGGCCCATTCCATTCTAATTTGCAACCTAGAACAGGACTTCCATTGAGGCTCTGTTTCCCTAGTAACCAGATTTGGTTAATGAGAACTGCTGCCGCCTTGTGGCCGTTTCACACAACAGCAGCTCTAACTGCAGCTGTAATGGTTACTTGATAGTCAAAATAATTGCAGGCCTGTAAATGACACCTGTCCTCAAAACAATCCTTCGGTCGTAAATCAAGCAAAAATCTCAAAAGACATCCATATTTCAAAACGACAATTTCAAGAGGCATATTTTATGCACATTTTATATTCTGTCTCTTTTTTGGTTATAGAAAAAGGCATGGAAAAACGCTCAACGTCAGGAATTAATAAAGCCATGCAAATCCGGTCTAGAAACACGTTCACCTCACAGCCGTCAGAAGGATCATCAGCAAAAAAGTCTACATAGTATAAATGCTGAAGGGGTTTTAGAGAACTGTGTACCCTCTAGCTGCTGATGGGATGTAACCTGGTAACAGCCAGTACAGAGAACAAAATGGAGGTGTGTTTAAAGGTAAAACTTGAGCTACTATGTGATCAGGTAGGCCCACTGATGGGCCTATCCGCTGAGTAGACCTGAATCAAAAAGACACAGGCTGGCAATCCTTCACTGCAGCAACATGTACCATAGCCAAGAGCTGGAAGAAACCAAAATGTCCATCAACAGAAAAATGCACCAAGAAGAAGTGGTCCATGTACACAATGGAATATTAGCCATGGAAAAGCATGGAACAATGCCGTTGCCACCACCATAGAAGGATCTAGAGATAATCACCCTACCTGAAGTAAGAAAGAAAACGAAAGACAGATATCCTATTACATCACTTATAGGTGTTACCTAAAATTTGATACCGATGAAATAATTTCCAAGAGAAGGACACTCATAGATTCAGAAAACCAAATTATGTTTAACCAAATGGAAAGGTGTAAGGAATGTATGAATTAAGATATGGGGGTTAACAGACATGTAGTAATACATATGAAATATATAATCACAAAATACCTATGGAATGCTAAAAGAGGTGTACTCAACACTCTGTAGTAACCTACACGGGAAAGGATCCAAAGATGAATAGATCAATACATTGATATAATGAACCAGATTCCATACACCTAGAAAAAACACAGTATTTTTATCCAATTTGCTGTGATAATAAATAAAAATTAAATGTAAAAAAGAAACAAGAAGGAAGGAGATATAAGCTCTTGGGAGTTTGCCGTGGCACATTCTGCTCTAATTTGCAGCTTACAAACACGATTTCCAGGAAACCTCTGTTGCCCAAAAACCCAGAGTTGGAAATGTAGAAATGCTGCCGCCTTGTGGCCGTTTCCCACAAGAGCGGCTTTAAAACCACAGCTAACGGTCACTTAACATTCACAAGGACTCAGGACAGTAAAGGACAACTGCCCTCAAAAATTCACAACTGGCAAAATTTTCAAGGAGATAGTAGGAAGAGGTAAATTTTACTCATTATTTTTCTAAAAACAAGGAAAATGGATAAAAGCTCAACAACATAAATTTTTAAACTCATGCAAATCTAGCCTACAAAAAGATTTCAACTCACACACGGCAACTACCATCAGCCAAAGGTCTACAAACAATAAATGCTGAAGGGGTTTTAGAGAACTGTGTACCCTCTAGCTGCTGGTGAGATGTAAAGTGGTAAGAGCCAATAGTGAGAACAGAAAGGAGCTGTGTTTAAAAGTAAAAATTGAGCCAGCATTCCATTCAGCAGGCCCACCGCTGAACCTCTCACCTGAAAATACCAGAGCCGAGAAGGCACAGACTGCAACAGCTTCACTGCAGGATTTTTCACAATAGCCAAGACACGGAAGCAACCAAAATGTCCATCAATGGATGAATGGATAAAGAAGTGGTCCATGTACATAATGGAATATTAGCCATGGAAAACAGTGAAACACTGCTCGTTGAGGCACCATTTATGAGCCTAGATATAATCTCAGAACATGCCGTAAGTCAGAAAGAAAAAGACATATAGTATGATATAACTTATAGGCGTTATCTAACAACTGACAAAAATGATAGCATTTTCACAGAGAAAGAAACTCACAGACTTAGAAAACAAACTATTCTTATGTAAATGGAAAGGTGGGCGGTATGGAAAATTAAGATTAGGGTTACCATATGTGTACATATACCTACTAAATACATTTATCAAAGAGACCGACCATATAGCAAGGGAGGTCAATGGAGCACTCTGCAATAATTTACATGGGAAGAGTATCTGTACATGAATATATTACATATATGTGTGTGTGTGTGTGTGTGTGTATGTAATGTACAAATGAACCAGATTGTATACACCTAGGACAAACAATATTCTAAATATTACCTCGATTTAAAAAGACTAAAAAATCGAACAAGAAATAATGGAATATTAACTTATGGGATTTTTTCCTAGCACATTCCATTCTAATTTACAACCTGGGAACACAACTTCCAGAAATGTTGTGCTGCCCTAGAAACCAGTTTTGGGAATGGAGAAATGCTGCCGCCTTGTGGCCGTTTCCCCCAACAGCACCTTTAAAGCCAGTAGTAGTGGTCACTAAATATTCACACTCATTACAAGCCTGTAAATGTCACCTGTTCTCAAAAAAATCCTGGGGTCAAAAATCGACGAAAAATTCAAAACAGGGCAGCCTTCCCAGAAGACCACTTCAAGTGGTTTATTGTACTCACAGTGTTTTTCTGTTTTCGTTTAACAGAAAGAAAACAAAGCATGGAAAAATGCTGAACATTAGGAATTATTAAAGACATGCAAATCCAAGTTACAAAAACCTATCAGCTCACACCAGTCATAATGGCCATCAGCAAAAATTCTGCAAACAATAAATGCTGAAGGGGTTGTGGAGAAATGCGCACCCTCGTTTCTAAGTGGGACATGGTAAGAACCAGTAATGAAAACACAAAGGAGGTGCCTTGATAAGGTAAATATTGAGCTACCATTCAATCAAGCATACCCACTGCTGGGCCTATCACCTGAGAGGATGAGAATCCAAAAGACACAGGGTGGCAATCCTGCACTCCAGCAATATTTACCACAGCCAACACTTGGAAGCAACAAAAATGTCTGTCAACAGAGGAAGGCACAAAGAAGAAGTGGTCCATGTACACAATGGAATATTACTCCAATTAAAAAAATATATAATTTCAATTTAGAAACCAAACGTAAGTTAGGAGACATCAGCTTTTGGGGGTCTGTCCGGGCACATTCCTCTCTAATATATAACCGAGGAACACCACTGGCAGGAGGGACTCTTTCCGTAATTCCCAGAATGGGGAAAGGAGAAATGCTGCCGCCCAATGGCTGATACCTTCAACAGCAGCTTTAAAATCTGTGCTAATGGTCACTTCATATGCACAAGTACTGGAGGGCTGTAAATGAAACCAGCCCTGAAAATGTCTTCAGGGAGGTAATGGCCAAAATATTTCAAAATGTGACACATACTTCAAGAAAACCATTTGAAGAGGTAAGCGCTACTCACAGCTTGAAAAAAAAAGAGGACATGCCTGAAAGTTCAATTTCAAGGGATTATGAGATGCATGCAAATCCAACCTCAAAGAGGTGTCAGCTCACACCTGTCAGAATAAACATCAGCAGAAAAACTACAAACAATAAATGCTGAAAGGGTTGTGGACAAGGGCATACCCTCAAATTTAAGTGGAACATAACCTGGTAAGAGCCACTAATGAGAACAGAATGGAGACGCCTTTACAAGGTAAACATTTTGCTACCATATGATCTAACAGGCCCTCTCCTGGGCCTATAACCGAAGAAGACATAGTTGAAAGACACAGGCAGGCAAATGTGCATTTCAGCAGTGTTACAATAACCAAGACATGGAAGCAACCAAAAAGTCCATCAACAGGCGAGTGGACAAAGAAAAACTGGTCCACGTACAGATGGAATATTAGCCAAGGAAAACAATGACACAATGCCATTTGCATCACCATAGATGAGTCTAGAAGTAATCACGCAACTTGTAGTAAGTCAGAAAGCGAAAGACACGTATCCTGTGATATCACTTATAGGTGTTACCTAAAAATTGATACCAGTGAAGATATTTCCACAGAGAAAGGCAATCACAGATTCATTAAACAAACTTATGGTCCACCAATGGAAAGGTGTGAGGATTGGATACATTAGGATGTCAGAGTTAACAGAGATATACAAACACAGGTGAAGTATATAATCACCAAAGACCTACGGAATACCAAGAGAAGACTACTCAACATTGTGTCATAACCTAAAATGGGAAAAGGATCCAAAGAAGAAAAGAGATAGGTATATGTGGAAAACAACCACATCTTGCACACCTAAAACAAGCAAAACATTGTAATCACACTTGCTGTGATAAACAATGAAAATTAAATTTAAAAAAAGAACAATATTTAGTGAGATATAAACTTAAGGGGCTTTTTCCTGGCCCATTCCATTCTAATTTGCAACCTAGAACAGGACTTCCATTGAGGCTCTGTTTCCCTAGTAACCAGATTTGGTTAATGAGAACTGCTGCCGCCTTGTGGCCGTTTCACACAACAGCAGCTCTAACTGCAGCTGTAATGGTTACTTGATAGTCAAAATAATTGCAGGCCTGTAAATGACACCTGTCCTCAAAACAATCCTTCGGTCGTAAATCGAGCAAAAATCTCAAAAGACATCCATATTTCAAAACGACAATTTCAAGAGGCATATTTTATGCACATTTTATATTCTGTCTCTTTTTTGGTTATAGAAAAAGGCATGGAAAAACGCTCAACGTCAGGAATTAATAAAGCCATGCAAATCCGGTCTAGAAACACGTTCACCTCACAGCCGTCAGAAGGATCATCAGCAAAAAAGTCTACATAGTATAAATGCTGAAGGGGTTTTAGAGAACTGTGTACCCTCTAGCTGCTGATGGGATGTAACCTGGTAACAGCCAGTACAGAGAACAAAATGGAGGTGTGTTTAAAGGTAAAACTTGAGCTACTATGTGATCAGGTAGGCCCACTGATGGGCCTATCCGCTGAGTAGACCTGAATCAAAAAGACACAGGCTGGCAATCCTTCACTGCAGCAACATGTACCATAGCCAAGAGCTGGAAGAAACCAAAATGTCCATCAACAGAAAAATGCACCAAGAAGAAGTGGTCCATGTACACAATGGAATATTAGCCATGGAAAAGCATGGAACAATGCCGTTGGCACCACCATAGAAGGATCTAGAGATAATCACCCTACCTGAAGTAAGAAAGAAAACGAAAGACAGATATCCTATTACATCACTTATAGGTGTTACCTAAAATTTGATACCCATGAAATAATTTCCAAGAGAAGGACACTCATAGATTCAGAAAACCAAATTATGTTTAACCAAATGGAAAGGTGTAAGGAATGTATGAATTAAGATATGGGGGTTAACAGACATGTAGTAATACATATGAAATATATAATCACAAAATACCTATGGAATGCTAAAAGAGGTGTACTCAACACTCTGTAGTAACCTACACGGGAAAGGATCCAAAGATGAATAGATCAATACATTGATATAATGAACCAGATTCCATACACCTAGAAAAAACACAGTATTTTTATCCAATTTGCTGTGATAATAAATAAAAATTAAATGTAAAAAAGAAACAAGAAGGAAGGAGATATAAGCTCTTGGGAGTTTGCCGTGGCACATTCTGCTCTAATTTGCAGCTTACAAACACGATTTCCAGGAAACCTCTGTTGCCCAAAAACCCAGAGTTGGAAATGTAGAAATGCTGCCGCCTTGTGGCCGTTTCCCACAAGAGCGGCTTTAAAACCACAGCTAACGGTCACTTAACATTCACAAGGACTCAGGACAGTAAAGGACAACTGCCCTCAAAAATTCACAACTGGCAAAATTTTCAAGGAGATACTAGGAAGAGGTAAATTTTACTCATTATTTTTCTAAAAACAAGGAAAATGGATAAAAGCTCAACAACATAAATTTTTAAACTCATGCAAATCTAGCCTACAAAAAGATTTCAACTCACACACAGCAACTACCATCAGCCAAAGGTCTACAAACAATAAATGCTGAAGGGGTTTTAGAGAACTGTGTACCCTCTAGCTGCTGGTGAGACGTAAAGTGGCAAGAGCCAATAGTGAGAACAGAAAGGAGCTGTGTTTAAAAGTAAAAATTGAGCCAGCATTCCATTCAGCAGGCCCACCGCTGAACCTCTCACCTGAAAATACCAGAGCCGAGAAGGCACAGACTGCAACAGCTTCACTGCAGGATTTTTCACAATAGCCAAGACACGGAAGCAACCAAAATGTCCATCAATGGATGAATGGATAAAGAAGTGGTCCATGTACATAATGGAATATTAGCCATGGAAAACAGTGAAACACTGCTCATTGAGGCACCATTTATGAGCCTAGATATAATCTCAGAACATGCCGTAAGTCAGAAAGAAAAAGACATATAGTATGATATAACTTATAGGCGTTATCTAACAACTGACAAAAATGATAGCATTTTCACAGAGAAAGAAACTCACAGACTTAGAAAACAAACTATTCTTATGTAAATGGAAAGGTGGGCGGTATGGAAAATTAAGATTAGGGTTACCATATGTGTACATATACCTACTAAATACATTTATCAAAGAGACCGACCATATAGCAAGGGAGGTCAATGGAGCACTCTGCAATAATTTACATGGGAAGAGTATCTGTACATGAATATATTACATATATGTGTGTGTGTGTGTGTGTGTGTATGTAATGTACAAATGAACCAGATTGTATACACCTAGGACAAACAATATTCTAAATATTACCTCGATTTAAAAAGACTAAAAAATCGAACAAGAAATAATGGAATATTAACTTATGGGATTTTTTCCTAGCACATTCCATTCTAATTTACAACCTGGGAACACAACTTCCAGAAATGTTGTGCTGCCCTAGAAACCAGTTTTGGGAATGGAGAAATGCTGCCGCCTTGTGGCCGTTTCCCCCAACAGCACCTTTAAAGCCAGTAGTAGTGGTCACTAAATATTCACACTCATTACAAGCCTGTAAATGTCACCTGTTCTCAAAAAAATCCTGGGGTCAAAAATCGACGAAAAATTCAAAACAGGGCAGCCTTCCCAGAAGACCACTTCAAGTGGTTTATTGTACTCACAGTTTTTTTCTGTTTTCGTTTAACAGAAAGAAAACAAAGCATGGAAAAATGCTGAACATTAGGAATTTTTAAAGACATGCAAATCCAAGTTACAAAAACCTATCAGCTCACACCAGTCATAATGGCCGTCAGCAAAAATTCTGCAAACAATAAATGCTGAAGGGGTTGTGGAGAAATGCGCACCCTCGTTTCTAAGTGGGACATGGTAAGAACCAGTAATGAAAACACAAAGGAGGTGCCTTGATAAGGTAAATATTGAGCTACCATTCAATCAAGCATACCCACTGCTGGGCCTATCACCTGAGAGGATGAGAATCCAAAAGACACAGGGTGGCAATCCTGCACTCCAGCAATATTTACCACAGCCAACACTTGGAAGCAACAAAAATGTCTGTCAACAGAGGAAGGCACAAAGAAGAAGTGGTCCATGTACACAATGGAATATTACTCCAATTAAAAAAATATATAATTTCAATTTAGAAACCAAACGTAAGTTAGGAGACATCAGCTTTTGGGGGTCTGTCCGGGCACATTCCTCTCTAATATATAACCGAGGAACACCACTGGCAGGAAGGACTCTTTCCGTAATTCCCAGAATGGGGAAAGGAGAAATGCTGCCGCCCAATGGCTGATACCTTCAACAGCAGCTTTAAAATCTGTGCTAATGGTCACTTCATATGCACAAGTACTGGAGGGCTGTAAATGAAACCAGCCCTGAAAATGTCTTCAGGGAGGTAATGGCCAAAATATTTCAAAATGTGACACATACTTCAAGAAAACCATTTGAAGAGGTAAGCGCTACTCACAGCTTGAAAAAAAAGAGGACATGCCTGAAAGTTCAATTTCAAGGGATTATGAGATGCATGCAAATCCAACCTCAAAGAGGTGTCAGCTCACACCTGTCAGAATAAACATCAGCAGAAAAACTACAAACAATAAATGCTGAAAGGGTTGTGGACAAGGGCATACCCTCAAATTTAAGTGGAACATAACCTGGTAAGAGCCACTAATGAGAACAGAATGGAGACGCCTTTACAAGGTAAACATTTTGCTACCATATGAACCAACAGGCCCTCTCCTGGGCCTATAACCGAAGAAGACATAGTTGAAAGACACAGGCAGGCAAATGTGCATTTCAGCAGTGTTACAATAACCAAGACATGGAAGCAACCAAAAAGTCCATCAACAGGCGAGTGGACAAAGACAAACTGGTCCACGTACAGATGGAATATTAGCCAAGGAAAACAATGACACAATGCCATTTGCATCACCATAGATGAGTCTAGAAGTAATCACGCAACTTGTAGTAAGTCAGAAAGCGAAAGACACGTATCCTGTGATATCACTTATAGGTGTTACCTAAAAATTGATACCAGTGAAGATATTTCCACAGAGAAAGGCAATCACAGATTCATTAAACAAACTTATGGTCCACCAATGGAAAGGTGTGAGGATTGGATACATTAGGATGTCAGAGTTAACAGAGATATACAAACACAGGTGAAGTATATAATCACCAAAGACCTACGGAATACCAAGAGAAGACTACTCAACATTGTGTCATAACCTAAAATGGGAAAAGGATCCAAAGAAGAAAAGAGATAGGTATATGTGGAAAACAACCACATCTTGCACACCTAAAACAAGCAAAACATTGTAATCACACTTGCTGTGATAAACAATGAAAATTAAATTTAAAAAAAGAACAATATTTAGTGAGATATAAACTTAAGGGGCTTTTTCCTGGCCCATTCCATTCTAATTTGCAACCTAGAACAGGACTTCCATTGAGGCTCTGTTTCCCTAGTAACCAGATTTGGTTAATGAGAACTGCTGCCGCCTTGTGGCCGTTTCACACAACAGCAGCTCTAACTGCAGCTGTAATGGTTACTTGATAGTCAAAATAATTGCAGGCCTGTAAATGACACCTGTCCTCAAAACAATCCTTCAGTCGTAAATCGAGCAAAAATCTCAAAAGACATCCATATTTCAAAACGACAATTTCAAGAGGCATATTTTATGCACATTTTATATTCTGTCTCTTTTTTGGTTATAGAAAAAGGCATGGAAAAACGCTCAACGTCAGGAATTAATAAAGCCATGCAAATCCGGTCTAGAAACACGTTCACCTCACAGCCGACAGAAGGATCATCAGCAAAAAAGTCTACATAGTATAAATGCTGAAGGGGCTTTAGAGAACTGTGTACCCTCTAGCTGCTGATGGGATGTAACCTGGTAACAGCCAGTACAGAGAACAAAATGGAGGTGTGTTTAAAGGTAAAACTTGAGCTACTATGTGATCAGGTAGGCCCACTGATGGGCCTATCACCTGAGTAGACCTGAATCAAAAAGACACAGGCTGGCAATCCTTCACTGCAGCAACATGTACCATAGCCAAGAGCTGGAAGAAACCAAAATGTCCATCAACAGAAAAATGCACCAAGAAGAAGTGGTCCATGTACACAATGGAATATTAGCCATGGAAAAGCATGGAACAATGCCGTTGGCACCACCATAGAAGGATCTAGAGATAATCACCCTACCTGAAGTAAGAAAGAAAACGAAAGACAGATATCCTATTACATCACTTATAGGTGTTACCTAAAAATTGATACCCATGAAATAATTTCCAAGAGAAGGACACTCATAGATTCAGAAAACCAAATTATGTTTAACCAAATGGAAAGGTGTAAGGAATGTATGAATTAGGATATGGGGGTTAACAGACATGTAGTAATACATATGAAATATATAATCACAAAATACCTATGGAATGCTAAAAGAGGTGTACTCAACACTCTGTAGTAACCTACACGGGAAAGGATCCAAAGATGAATAGATCAATACATTGATATAATGAACCAGATTCCATACACCTAGAAAAAACACAGTATTTTTATCCAATTTGCTGTGATAATAAATAAAAATTAAATGTAAAAAACAAACAAGAAGGAAGGAGATATAAGCTCTTGGGAGTTTGCCGTGGCACATTCTGCTCTAATTTGCAGCTTACAAACACGATTTCCAGGAAACCTCTGTTGCCCAAAAACCCAGAGTTGGAAATGTAGAAATGCTGCCGCCTTGTGGCCGTTTCCCACAAGAGCGGCTTTAAAACCACAGCTAACGGTCACTTAACATTCACAAGGACTCAGGACAGTAAAGGACAACTACCCTCAAAAATTCACAACTGGCAAAATTTTCAAGGAGATAGTAGGAAGAGGTAAATTTTACTCATTATTTTTCTAAAAACAAGGAAAATGGATAAGAGCTCAACAACATAAATTTTTAAACTCATGCAAATCTAGCCTACAAAAAGATTTCAACTCACACACGGCAACTACCATCAGCCAAAGGTCTACAAACAATAAATGCTGAAGGGGTTTTAGAGAACTGTGTACCCTCTAGCTGCTGGTGAGACGTAAAGTGGCAAGAGCCAATAGTGAGAACAGAAAGGAGCTGTGTTTAAAAGTAAAAATTGAGCCAGCATTCCATTCAGCAGGCCCACCGCTGAACCTCTCACCTGAAAATACCAGAGCCGAGAAGGCACAGACTGCAACAGCTTCACTGCAGGATTTTTCACAATAGCCAAGACACGGAAGCAACCAAAATGTCCATCAATGGATGAATGGATAAAGAAGTGGTCCATGTACATAATGGAATATTAGCCATGGAAAACAGTGAAACACTGCTCGTTGAGGCACCATTTATGAGCCTAGATATAATCTCAGAACATGCCGTAAGTCAGAAAGAAAAAGACATATAGTATGATATCACTTATAGGCGTTATCTAACAACTGACAAAAATGATAGCATTTTCACAGAGAAAGAAACTCACAGACTTAGAAAACAAACTATTCTTATGTAAATGGAAAGGTGGGCGGTATGGAAAATTAAGATTAGGGTTACCATATGTGTACATATACCTACTAAATACATTTATCAAAGAGACCGACCATATAGCAAGGGAGGTCAATGGAGCACTCTGCAATAATTTACATGGGAAGAGTATCTGTACATGAATATATTACATATGTGTGTGTGTGTGTGTGTGTGTGTGTGTATGTAATGTACAAATGAACCAGATTGTATACACCTAGGACAAACAATATTCTAAATATTACCTCGATTTAAAAAGACTAAAAAATCGAACAAGAAATAATGGAATATTAACTTATGGGATTTTTTCCTAGCACATTCCATTCTAATTTACAACCTGGGAACACAACTTCCAGAAATGTTGTGCTGCCCTAGAAACCAGTTTTGGGAATGGCGAAATGCTGCCGCCTTGTGGCCGTTTCCCCCAACAGCACCTTTAAAGCCAGTAGTAGTGGTCACTAAATATTCAAACTCATTACAAGGCTGTAAATGTCACCTGTTCTCAAAAAAATCCTGGGGTCAAAAATCGACGAAAAATTCAAAACAGGGCAGCCTTCCCAGAAGACCACTTCAAGTGGTTTATTGTACTCACAGTTTTTTTCTGTTTTCGTTTAACAGAAAGAAAACAAAGCATGGAAAAATGCTGAACATTAGGAATTTTTAAAGACATGCAAATCCAAGTTACAAAAACCTATCAGCTCACACCAGTCATAATGGCCGTCAGCAAAAATTCTGCAAACAATAAATGCTGAAGGGGTTGTGGAGAAATGCGCACCCTCGTTTCTAAGTGGGACATGGTAAGAACCAGTAATGAAAACACAAAGGAGGTGCCTTGATAAGGTAAATATTGAGCTACCATTCAATCAAGCATACCCACTGCTGGGCCTATCACCTGAGAGGATGAGAATCCAAAAGACACAGGGTGGCAATCCTGCACTCCAGCAATATTTACCACAGCCAACACTTGGAAGCAACAAAAATGTCTGTCAACAGAGGAAGGCACAAAGAAGAAGTGGTCCATGTACACAATGGAATATTACTCCAATTAAAAAAATATATAATTTCAATTTAGAAACCAAACGTAAGTTAGGAGACATCAGCTTTTGGGGGTCTGTCCGGGCACATTCCTCTCTAATATATAACCGAGGAACACCACTGGCAGGAGGGACTCTTTCCGTAATTCCCAGAATGGGGAAAGGAGAAATGCTGCCGCCCAATGGCTGATACCTTCAACAGCAGCTTTAAAATCTGTGCTAATGGTCACTTCATATGCACAAGTACTGGAGGGCTGTAAATGAAACCAGCCCTGAAAATGTCTTCAGGGAGGTAATGGCCAAAATATTTCAAAATGTGACACATACTTCAAGAAAACCATTTGAAGAGGTAAGCGCTACTCACAGCTTGAAAAAAAAGAGGACATGCCTGAAAGTTCAATTTCAAGGGATTATGAGATGCATGCAAATCCAACCTCAAAGAGGTGTCAGCTCACACCTGTCAGAATAAACATCAGCAGAAAAACTACAAACAATAAATGCTGAAAGGGTTGTGGACAAGGGCATACCCTCAAATTTAAGTGGAACATAACCTGGTAAGAGCCACTAATGAGAACAGAATGGAGACGCCTTTACAAGGTAAACATTTTGCTACCATATGATCTAACAGGCCCTCTCCTGGGCCTATAACCGAAGAAGACATAGTTGAAAGACACAGGCAGGCAAATGTGCATTTCAGCAGTGTTACAATAACCAAGACATGGAAGCAACCAAAAAGTCCATCAACAGGCGAGTGGACAAAGACAAACTGGTCCACGTACAGATGGAATATTAGCCAAGGAAAACAATGACACAATGCCATTTGCATCACCATAGATGAGTCTAGAAGTAATCACGCAACTTGTAGTAAGTCAGAAAGCGAAAGACACGTATCCTGTGATATCACTTATAGGTGTTACCTAAAAATTGATACCAGTGAAGATATTTCCACAGAGAAAGGCAATCACAGATTCATGAAACAAACTTATGGTTCACCAATGGAAAGGTGTGAGGATTGGATACATTAGGATGTCAGAGTTAACAGAGATATACAAACACAGGTGAAGTATATAATCACCAAAGACCTACGGAATACCAAGAGAAGACTACTCAACATTGTGTCATAACCTAAAATGGGAAAAGGATCCAAAGAAGAAAAGAGATAGGTATATGTGGAAAACAACCACATCTTGCACACCTCAAACAAGCAAAACTTTGTAATCACACTTGCTGTGATAAACAATGAAAATTAAATTTAAAAGAAGAACAATATTTAGTGAGATATAAACTTAAGGGGCTTTTTCCTGGCCCATTCCATTCTAATTTGCAACCTAGAACAGGACTTCCATTGAGGCTCTGTTTCCCTAGTAACCAGATTTGGTTAATGAGAACTGCTGCCGCCTTGTGGCCGTTTCACACAACAGCAGCTCTAACTGCAGCTGTAATGGTTACTTGATAGTCAAAATAATTGCAGGCCTGTAAATGACACCTGTCCTCAAAACAATCCTTCGGTCGTAAATCGAGCAAAAATCTCAAAAGACATCCATATTTCAAAACGACAATTTCAAGAGGCATATTTTATGCACATTTTATATTCTGTCTCTTTTTTGGTTATAGAAAAAGGCATGGAAAAACGCTCAACGTCAGGAATTAATAAAGCCATGCAAATCCGGTCTAGAAACACGTTCACCTCACAGCCGTCAGAAGGATCATCAGCAAAAAAGTCTACATAGTATAAATGCTGAAGGGGCTTTAGAGAACTGTGTACCCTCTAGCTGCTGATGGGATGTAACCTGGTAACAGCCAGTACAGAGAACAAAATGGAGGTGTGTTTAAAGGTAAAACTTGAGCTACTATGTGATCAGGTAGGCCCACTGATGGGCCTATCCGCTGAGTAGACCTGAATCAAAAAGACACAGGCTGGCAATCCTTCACTGCAGCAACATGTACCATAGCCAAGAGCTGGAAGAAACCAAAATGTCCATCAACAGAAAAATGCACCAAGAAGAAGTGGTCCATGTACACAATGGAATATTAGCCATGGAAAAGCATGGAACAATGCCGTTGGCACCACCATAGAAGGATCTAGAGATAATCACCCTACCTGAAGTAAGAAAGAAAACGAAAGACAGATATCCTATTACATCACTTATAGGTGTTACCTAAAAATTGATACCCATGAAATAATTTCCAAGAGAAGGACACTCATAGATTCAGAAAACCAAATTATGTTTAACCAAATGGAAAGGTGTAAGGAATGTATGAATTAGGATATGGGGGTTAACAGACATGTAGTAATACATATGAAATATATAATCACAAAATACCTATGGAATGCTAAAAGAGGTGTACTCAACACTCTGTAGTAACCTACACGGGAAAGGATCCAAAGATGAATAGATCAATACATTGATATAATGAACCAGATTCCATACACCTAGAAAAAACACAGTATTTTTATCCAATTTGCTGTGATAATAAATAAAAATTAAATGTAAAAAACAAACAAGAAGGAAGGAGATATAAGCTCTTGGGAGTTTGCCGTGGCACATTCTGCTCTAATTTGCAGCTTACAAACACGATTTCCAGGAAACCTCTGTTGCCCAAAAACCCAGAGTTGGAAATGTAGAAATGCTGCCGCCTTGTGGCCGTTTCCCACAAGAGCGGCTTTAAAACCACAGCTAACGGTCACTTAACATTCACAAGGACTCAGGACAGTAAAGGACAACTACCCTCAAAAATTCACAACTGGCAAAATTTTCAAGGAGATAGTAGGAAGAGGTAAATTTTACTCATTATTTTTCTAAAAACAAGGAAAATGGATAAGAGCTCAACAACATAAATTTTTAAACTCATGCAAATCTAGCCTACAAAAAGATTTCAACTCACACACGGCAACTACCATCAGCCAAAGGTCTACAAACAATAAATGCTGAAGGGGTTTTAGAGAACTGTGTACCCTCTAGCTGCTGGTGAGATGTAAAGTGGTAAGAGCCAATAGTGAGAACAGAAAGGAGCTGTGTTTAAAAGTAAAAATTGAGCCAGCATTCCATTCAGCAGGCCCACCGCTGAACCTCTCACCTGAAAATACCAGAGCCGAGAAGGCACAGACTGCAACAGCTTCACTGCAGGATTTTTCACAATAGCCAAGACACGGAAGCAACCAAAATGTCCATCAATGGATGAATGGATAAAGAAGTGGTCCATGTACATAATGGAATATTAGCCATGGAAAACAGTGAAACACTGCTCGTTGAGGCACCATTTATGAGCCTAGATATAATCTCAGAACATGCCGTAAGTCAGAAAGAAAAAGACATATAGTATGATATCACTTATAGGTGTTATCTAACAACTGACAAAAATGATAGCATTTTCACAGAGAAAGAAACTCACAGACTTAGAAAACAAACTATTCTTATGTAAATGGAAAGGTGGGCGGTATGGAAAATTAAGATTAGGGTTACCATATGTGTACATATACCTACTAAATACATTTATCAAAGAGACCGACCATATAGCAAGGGAGGTCAATGGAGCACTCTGCAATAATTTACATGGGAAGAGTATCTGTACATGAATATATTACATATGTGTGTGTGTGTGTGTGTGTGTATGTAATGTACAAATGAACCAGATTGTATACACCTAGGACAAACAATATTCTAAATATTACCTCGATTTAAAAAGACTAAAAAATCGAACAAGAAATAATGGAATATTAACTTATGGGATTTTTTCCTAGCACATTCCATTCTAATTTACAACCTGGGAACACAACTTCCAGAAATGTTGTGCTGCCCTAGAAACCAGTTTTGGGAATGGCGAAATGCTGCCGCCTTGTGGCCGTTTCCCCCAACAGCACCTTTAAAGCCAGTAGTAGTGGTCACTAAATATTCACACTCATTACAAGCCTGTAAATGTCACCTGTTCTCAAAAAAATCCTGGGGTCAAAAATCGACGAAAAATTCAAAACAGGGCAGCCTTCCCAGAAGACCACTTCAAGTGGTTTATTGTACTCACAGTTTTTTTCTGTTTTCGTTTAACAGAAAGAAAACAAAGCATGGAAAAATGCTGAACATTAGGAATTATTAAAGACATGCAAATCCAAGTTACAAAAACCTATCAGCTCACACCAGTCATAATGGCCATCAGCAAAAATTCTGCAAACAATAAATGCTGAAGGGGTTGTGGAGAAATGCGCACCCTCGTTTCTAAGTGGGACATGGTAAGAACCAGTAATGAAAACACAAAGGAGGTGCCTTGATAAGGTAAATATTGAGCTACCATTCAATCAAGCATACCCACTGCTGGGCCTATCACCTGAGAGGATGAGAATCCAAAAGACACAGGGTGGCAATCCTGCACTCCAGCAATATTTACCACAGCCAACACTTGGAAGCAACAAAAATGTCTGTCAACAGAGGAAGGCACAAAGAAGAAGTGGTCCATGTACACAATGGAATATTACTCCAATTAAAAAAATATATAATTTCAATTTAGAAACCAAACGTAAGTTAGGAGACATCAGCTTTTGGGGGTCTGTCCGGGCACATTCCTCTCTAATATATAACCGAGGAACACCACTGGCAGGAGGGACTCTTTCCGTAATTCCCAGAATGGGGAAAGGAGAAATGCTGCCGCCCAATGGCTGATACCTTCAACAGCAGCTTTAAAATCTGTGCTAATGGTCACTTCATATGCACAAGTACTGGAGGGCTGTAAATGAAACCAGCCCTGAAAATGTCTTCAGGGAGGTAATGGCCAAAATATTTCAAAATGTGACACATACTTCAAGAAAACCATTTGAAGAGGTAAGCGCTACTCACAGCTTGAAAAAAAAGAGGACATGCCTGAAAGTTCAATTTCAAGGGATTATGAGATGCATGCAAATCCAACCTCAAAGAGGTGTCAGCTCACACCTGTCAGAATAAACATCAGCAGAAAAACTACAAACAATAAATGCTGAAAGGGTTGTGGACAAGGGCATACCCTCAAATTTAAGTGGAACATAACCTGGTAAGAGCCACTAATGAGAACAGAATGGAGACGCCTTTACAAGGTAAACATTTTGCTACCATATGAACCAACAGGCCCTCTCCTGGGCCTATAACCGAAGAAGACATAGTTGAAAGACACAGGCAGGCAAATGTGCATTTCAGCAGTGTTACAATAACCAAGACATGGAAGCAACCAAAAAGTCCATCAACAGGCGAGTGGACAAAGACAAACTGGTCCACGTACAGATGGAATATTAGCCAAGGAAAACAATGACACAATGCCATTTGCATCACCATAGATGAGTCTAGAAGTAATCACGCAACTTGTAGTAAGTCAGAAAGCGAAAGACACGTATCCTTTGATATCACTTATAGGTGTTACCTAAAAATTGATACCAGTGAAGATATTTCCACAGAGAAAGGCAATCACAGATTCATTAAACAAACTTATGGTTCACCAATGGAAAGGTGTGAGGATTGGATACATTAGGATGTCAGAGTTAACAGAGATATACAAACACAGGTGAAGTATATAATCACCAAAGACCTACGGAATACCAAGAGAAGACTACTCAACATTGTGTCATAACCTAAAATGGGAAAAGGATCCAAAGAAGAAAAGAGATAGGTATATGTGGAAAACAACCACATCTTGCACACCTCAAACAAGCAAAACTTTGTAATCACACTTGCTGTGATAAACAATGAAAATTAAATTTAAAAGAAGAACAATATTTAGTGAGATATAAACTTAAGGGGCTTTTTCCTGGCCCATTCCATTCTAATTTGCAACCTAGAACAGGACTTCCATTGAGGCTCTGTTTCCCTAGTAACCAGATTTGGTTAATGAGAACTGCTGCCGCCTTGTGGCCGTTTCACACAACAGCAGCTCTAACTGCAGCTGTAATGGTTACTTGATAGTCAAAATAATTGCAGGCCTGTAAATGACACCTGTCCTCAAAACAATCCTTCGGTCGTAAATCGAGCAAAAATCTCAAAAGACATCCATATTTCAAAACGACAATTTCAAGAGGCATATTTTATGCACATTTTATATTCTGTCTCTTTTTTTGTTATAGAAAAAGGCATGGAAAAACGCTCAACGTCAGGAATTAATAAAGCCATGCAAATCCGGTCTAGAAACACGTTCACCTCACAGCCGTCAGAAGGATCATCAGCAAAAAAGTCTACATAGTATAAATGCTGAAGGGGCTTTAGAGAACTGTGTACCCTCTAGCTGCTGATGGGATGTAACCTGGTAACAGCCAGTACAGAGAACAAAATGGAGGTGTGTTTAAAGGTAAAACTTGAGCTACTATGTGATCAGGTAGGCCCACTGATGGGCCTATCCGCTGAGTAGACCTGAATCAAAAAGACACAGGCTGGCAATCCTTCACTGCAGCAACATGTACCATAGCCAAGAGCTGGAAGAAACCAAAATGTCCATCAACAGAAAAATGCACCAAGAAGAAGTGGTCCATGTACACAATGGAATATTAGCCATGGAAAAGCATGGAACAATGCCGTTGGCACCACCATAGAAGGATCTAGAGATAATCACCCTACCTGAAGTAAGAAAGAAAACGAAAGACAGATATCCTATTACATCACTTATAGGTGTTACCTAAAAATTGATACCCATGAAATAATTTCCAAGAGAAGGACACTCATAGATTCAGAAAACCAAATTATGTTTAACCAAATGGAAAGGTGTAAGGAATGTATGAATTAGGATATGGGGGTTAACAGACATGTAGTAATACATATGAAATATATAATCACAAAATACCTATGGAATGCTAAAAGAGGTGTACTCAACACTCTGTAGTAACCTACACGGGAAAGGATCCAAAGATGAATAGATCAATACATTGATATAATGAACCAGATTCCATACACCTAGAAAAAACACAGTATTTTTATCCAATTTGCTGTGATAATAAGTAAAAATTAAATGTAAAAAACAAACAAGAAGGAAGGAGATATAAGCTCTTGGGAGTTTGCCGTGGCACATTCTGCTCTAATTTGCAGCTTACAAACACGATTTCCAGGAAACCTCTGTTGCCCAAAAACCCAGAGTTGGAAATGTAGAAATGCTGCCGCCTTGTGGCCGTTTCCCACAAGAGCGGCTTTAAAACCACAGCTAACGGTCACTTAACATTCACAAGGACTCAGGACAGTAAAGGACAACTACCCTCAAAAATTCACAACTGGCAAAATTTTCAAGGAGATAGTAGGAAGAGGTAAATTTTACTCATTATTTTTCTAAAAACAAGGAAAATGGATAAGAGCTCAACAACATAAATTTTTAAACTCATGCAAATCTAGCCTACAAAAAGATTTCAACTCACACACGGCAACTACCATCAGCCAAAGGTCTACAAACAATAAATGCTGAAGGGGTTTTAGAGAACTGTGTACCCTCTAGCTGCTGGTGAGATGTAAAGTGGTAAGAGCCAATAGTGAGAACAGAAAGGAGCTGTGTTTAAAAGTAAAAATTGAGCCAGCATTCCATTCAGCAGGCCCACCGCTGAACCTCTCACCTGAAAATACCAGAGCCGAGAAGGCACAGACTGCAACAGCTTCACTGCAGGATTTTTCACAATAGCCAAGACACGGAAGCAACCAAAATGTCCATCAATGGATGAATGGATAAAGAAGTGGTCCATGTACATAATGGAATATTAGCCATGGAAAACAGTGAAACACTGCTCGTTGAGGCACCATTTATGAGCCTAGATATAATCTCAGAACATGCCGTAAGTCAGAAAGAAAAAGACATATAGTATGATATCACTTATAGGTGTTATCTAACAACTGACAAAAATGATAGCATTTTCACAGAGAAAGAAACTCACAGACTTAGAAAACAAACTATTCTTATGTAAATGGAAAGGTGGGCGGTATGGAAAATTAAGATTAGGGTTACCATATGTGTACATATACCTACTAAATACATTTATCAAAGAGACCGACCATATAGCAAGGGAGGTCAATGGAGCACTCTGCAATAATTTACATGGGAAGAGTATCTGTACATGAATATATTACATATGTGTGTGTGTGTGTGTGTGTGTGTGTGTAATGTACAAATGAACCAGATTGTATACACCTAGGACAAACAATATTCTAAATATTACCTCGATTTAAAAAGACTAAAAAATCGAACAAGAAATAATGGAATATTAACTTATGGGATTTTTTCCTAGCACATTCCATTCTAATTTACAACCTGGGAACACAACTTCCAGAAATGTTGTGCTGCCCTAGAAACCAGTTTTGGGAATGGCGAAATGCTGCCGCCTTGTGGCCGTTTCCCCCAACAGCACCTTTAAAGCCAGTAGTAGTGGTCACTAAATATTCACACTCATTACAAGCCTGTAAATGTCACCTGTTCTCAAAAAAATCCTGGGGTCAAAAATCGACGAAAAATTCAAAACAGGGCAGCCTTCCCAGAAGACCACTTCAAGTGGTTTATTGTACTCACAGTTTTTTTCTGTTTTCGTTTAACAGAAAGAAAACAAAGCATGGAAAAATGCTGAACATTAGGAATTATTAAAGACATGCAAATCCAAGTTACAAAAACCTATCAGCTCACACCAGTCATAATGGCCATCAGCAAAAATTCTGCAAACAATAAATGCTGAAGGGGTTGTGGAGAAATGCGCACCCTCGTTTCTAAGTGGGACATGGTAAGAACCAGTAATGAAAACACAAAGGAGGTGCCTTGATAAGGTAAATATTGAGCTACCATTCAATCAAGCATACCCACTGCTGGGCCTATCACCTGAGAGGATGAGAATCCAAAAGACACAGGGTGGCAATCCTGCACTCCAGCAATATTTACCACAGCCAACACTTGGAAGCAACAAAAATGTCTGTCAACAGAGGAAGGCACAAAGAAGAAGTGGTCCATGTACACAATGGAATATTACTCCAATTAAAAAAATATATAATTTCAATTTAGAAACCAAACGTAAGTTAGGAGACATCAGCTTTTGGGGGTCTGTCCGGGCACATTCCTCTCTAATATATAACCGAGGAACACCACTGGCAGGAGGGACTCTTTCCGTAATTCCCAGAATGGGGAAAGGAGAAATGCTGCCGCCCAATGGCTGATACCTTCAACAGCAGCTTTAAAATCTGTGCTAATGGTCACTTCATATGCACAAGTACTGGAGGGCTGTAAATGAAACCAGCCCTGAAAATGTCTTCAGGGAGGTAATGGCCAAAATATTTCAAAATGTGACACATACTTCAAGAAAACCATTTGAAGAGGTAAGCGCTACTCACAGCTTGAAAAAAAAGAGGACATGCCTGAAAGTTCAATTTCAAGGGATTATGAGATGCATGCAAATCCAACCTCAAAGAGGTGTCAGCTCACACCTGTCAGAATAAACATCAGCAGAAAAACTACAAACAATAAATGCTGAAAGGGTTGTGGACAAGGGCATACCCTCAAATTTAAGTGGAACATAACCTGGTAAGAGCCACTAATGAGAACAGAATGGAGACGCCTTTACAAGGTAAACATTTTGCTACCATATGAACCAACAGGCCCTCTCCTGGGCCTATAACCGAAGAAGACATAGTTGAAAGACACAGGCAGGCAAATGTGCATTTCAGCAGTGTTACAATAACCAAGACATGGAAGCAACCAAAAAGTCCATCAACAGGCGAGTGGACAAAGACAAACTGGTCCACGTACAGATGGAATATTAGCCAAGGAAAACAATGACACAATGCCATTTGCATCACCATAGATGAGTCTAGAAGTAATCACGCAACTTGTAGTAAGTCAGAAAGCGAAAGACACGTATCCTTTGATATCACTTATAGGTGTTACCTAAAAATTGATACCAGTGAAGATATTTCCACAGAGAAAGGCAATCACAGATTCATTAAACAAACTTATGGTTCACCAATGGAAAGGTGTGAGGATTGGATACATTAGGATGTCAGAGTTAACAGAGATATACAAACACAGGTGAAGTATATAATCACCAAAGACCTACGGAATACCAAGAGAAGACTACTCAACATTGTGTCATAACCTAAAATGGGAAAAGGATCCAAAGAAGAAAAGAGATAGGTATATGTGGAAAACAACCACATCTTGCACACCTCAAACAAGCAAAACTTTGTAATCACACTTGCTGTGATAAACAATGAAAATTAAATTTAAAAGAAGAACAATATTTAGTGAGATATAAACTTAAGGGGCTTTTTCCTGGCCCATTCCATTCTAATTTGCAACCTAGAACAGGACTTCCATTGAGGCTCTGTTTCCCTAGTAACCAGATTTGGTTAATGAGAACTGCTGCCGCCTTGTGGCCGTTTCACACAACAGCAGCTCTAACTGCAGCTGTAATGGTTACTTGATAGTCAAAATAATTGCAGGCCTGTAAATGACACCTGTCCTCAAAACAATCCTTCGGTCGTAAATCGAGCAAAAATCTCAAAAGACATCCATATTTCAAAACGACAATTTCAAGAGGCATATTTTATGCACATTTTATATTCTGTCTCTTTTTTGGTTATAGAAAAAGGCATGGAAAAACGCTCAACGTCAGGAATTAATAAAGCCATGCAAATCCGGTCTAGAAACACGTTCACCTCACAGCTGTCAGAAGGATCATCAGCAAAAAAGTCTACATAGTATAAATGCTGAAGGGGCTTTAGAGAACTGTGTACCCTCTAGCTGCTGATGGGATGTAACCTGGTAACAGCCAGTACAGAGAACAAAATGGAGGTGTGTTTAAAGGTAAAACTTGAGCTACTATGTGATCAGGTAGGCCCACTGATGGGCCTATCCGCTGAGTAGACCTGAATCAAAAAGACACAGGCTGGCAATCCTTCACTGCAGCAACATGTACCATAGCCAAGAGCTGGAAGAAACCAAAATGTCCATCAACAGAAAAATGCACCAAGAAGAAGTGGTCCATGTACACAATGGAATATTAGCCATGGAAAAGCATGGAACAATGCCGTTGGCACCACCATAGAAGGATCTAGAGATAATCACCCTACCTGAAGTAAGAAAGAAAACGAAAGACAGATATCCTATTACATCACTTATAGGTGTTACCTAAAAATTGATACCCATGAAATAATTTCCAAGAGAAGGACACTCATAGATTCAGAAAACCAAATTATGTTTAACCAAATGGAAAGGTGTAAGGAATGTATGAATTAGGATATGGGGGTTAACAGACATGTAGTAATACATATGAAATATATAATCACAAAATACCTATGGAATGCTAAAAGAGGTGTACTCAACACTCTGTAGTAACCTACACGGGAAAGGATCCAAAGATGAATAGATCAATACATTGATATAATGAACCAGATTCCATACACCTAGAAAAAACACAGTATTTTTATCCAATTTGCTGTGATAATAAGTAAAAATTAAATGTAAAAAACAAACAAGAAGGAAGGAGATATAAGCTCTTGGGAGTTTGCCGTGGCACATTCTGCTCTAATTTGCAGCTTACAAACACGATTTCCAGGAAACCTCTGTTGCCCAAAAACCCAGAGTTGGAAATGTAGAAATGCTGCCGCCTTGTGGCCGTTTCCCACAAGAGCGGCTTTAAAACCACAGCTAACGGTCACTTAACATTCACAAGGACTCAGGACAGTAAAGGACAACTACCCTCAAAAATTCACAACTGGCAAAATTTTCAAGGAGATAGTAGGAAGAGGTAAATTTTACTCATTATTTTTCTAAAAACAAGGAAAATGGATAAAAGCTCAACAACATAAATTTTTAAACTCATGCAAATCTAGCCTACAAAAAGATTTCAACTCACACACGGCAACTACCATCAGCCAAAGGTCTACAAACAATAAATGCTGAAGGGGTTTTAGAGAACTGTGTACCCTCTAGCTGCTGGTGAGATGTAAAGTGGTAAGAGCCAATAGTGAGAACAGAAAGGAGCTGTGTTTAAAAGTAAAAATTGAGCCAGCATTCCATTCAGCAGGCCCACCGCTGAACCTCTCACCTGAAAATACCAGAGCCGAGAAGGCACAGACTGCAACAGCTTCACTGCAGGATTTTTCACAATAGCCAAGACACGGAAGCAACCAAAATGTCCATCAATGGATGAATGGATAAAGAAGTGGTCCATGTACATAATGGAATATTAGCCATGGAAAACAGTGAAACACTGCTCGTTGAGGCACCATTTATGAGCCTAGATATAATCTCAGAACATGCCGTAAGTCAGAAAGAAAAAGACATATAGTATGATATCACTTATAGGTGTTATCTAACAACTGACAAAAATGATAGCATTTTCACAGAGAAAGAAACTCACAGACTTAGAAAACAAACTATTCTTATGTAAATGGAAAGGTGGGCGGTATGGAAAATTAAGATTAGGGTTACCATATGTGTACATATACCTACTAAATACATTTATCAAAGAGACCGACCATATAGCAAGGGAGGTCAATGGAGCACTCTGCAATAATTTACATGGGAAGAGTATCTGTACATGAATATATTACATGTGTGTGTGTGTGTGTGTGTGTGTGTGTGTGTGTATGTAATGTACAAATGAACCAGATTGTATACACCTAGGACAAACAATATTCTAAATATTACCTCGATTTAAAAAGACTAAAAAATCGAACAAGAAATAATGGAATATTAACTTATGGGATTTTTTCCTAGCACATTCCATTCTAATTTACAACCTGGGAACACAACTTCCAGAAATGTTGTGCTGCCCTAGAAACCAGTTTTGGGAATGGCGAAATGCTGCCGCCTTGTGGCCGTTTCCCCCAACAGCACCTTTAAAGCCAGTAGTAGTGGTCACTAAATATTCACACTCATTACAAGCCTGTAAATGTCACCTGTTCTCAAAAAAATCCTGGGGTCAAAAATCGACGAAAAATTCAAAACAGGGCAGCCTTCCCAGAAGACCACTTCAAGTGGTTTATTGTACTCACAGTTTTTTTCTGTTTTCGTTTAACAGAAAGAAAACAAAGCATGGAAAAATGCTGAACATTAGGAATTATTAAAGACATGCAAATCCAAGTTACAAAAACCTATCAGCTCACACCAGTCATAATGGCCATCAGCAAAAATTCTGCAAACAATAAATGCTGAAGGGGTTGTGGAGAAATGCGCACCCTCGTTTCTAAGTGGGACATGGTAAGAACCAGTAATGAAAACACAAAGGAGGTGCCTTGATAAGGTAAATATTGAGCTACCATTCAATCAAGCATACCCACTGCTGGGCCTATCACCTGAGAGGATGAGAATCCAAAAGACACAGGGTGGCAATCCTGCACTCCAGCAATATTTACCACAGCCAACACTTGGAAGCAACAAAAATGTCTGTCAACAGAGGAAGGCACAAAGAAGAAGTGGTCCATGTACACAATGGAATATTACTCCAATTAAAAAAATATATAATTTCAATTTAGAAACCAAACGTAAGTTAGGAGACATCAGCTTTTGGGGGTCTGTCCGGGCACATTCCTCTCTAATATATAACCGAGGAACACCACTGGCAGGAGGGACTCTTTCCGTAATTCCCAGAATGGGGAAAGGAGAAATGCTGCCGCCCAATGGCTGATACCTTCAACAGCAGCTTTAAAATCTGTGCTAATGGTCACTTCATATGCACAAGTACTGGAGGGCTGTAAATGAAACCAGCCCTGAAAATGTCTTCAGGGAGGTAATGGCCAAAATATTTCAAAATGTGACACATACTTCAAGAAAACCATTTGAAGAGGTAAGCGCTACTCACAGCTTGAAAAAAAAGAGGACATGCCTGAAAGTTTAATTTCAAGGGATTATGAGATGCATGCAAATCCAACCTCAAAGAGGTGTCAGCTCACACCTGTCAGAATAAACATCAGCAGAAAAACTACAAACAATAAATGCTGAAAGGGTTGTGGACAAGGGCATACCCTCAAATTTAAGTGGAACATAACCTGGTAAGAGCCACTAATGAGAACAGAATGGAGACGCCTTTACAAGGTAAACATTTTGCTACCATATGAACCAACAGGCCCTCTCCTGGGCCTATAACCGAAGAAGACATAGTTGAAAGACACAGGCAGGCAAATGTGCATTTCAGCAGTGTTACAATAACCAAGACATGGAAGCAACCAAAAAGTCCATCAACAGGCGAGTGGACAAAGACAAACTGGTCCACGTACAGATGGAATATTAGCCAAGGAAAACAATGACACAATGCCATTTGCATCACCATAGATGAGTCTAGAAGTAATCACGCAACTTGTAGTAAGTCAGAAAGCGAAAGACACGTATCCTGTGATATCACTTATAGGTGTTACCTAAAAATTGATACCAGTGAAGATATTTCCACAGAGAAAGGCAATCACAGATTCATCAAACAAACTTATGGTTCACCAATGGAAAGGTGTGAGGATTGGATACATTAGGATGTCAGAGTTAACAGAGATATACAAACACAGGTGAAGTATATAATCACCAAAGACCTACGGAATACCAAGAGAAGACTACTCAACATTGTGTCATAACCTAAAATGGGAAAAGGATCCAAAGAAGAAAAGAGATAGGTATATGTGGAAAACAACCACATCTTGCACACCTCAAACAAGCAAAACTTTGTAATCACACTTGCTGTGATAAACAATGAAAATTAAATTTAAAAGAAGAACAATATTTAGTGAGATATAAACTTAAGGGGCTTTTTCCTGGCCCATTCCATTCTAATTTGCAACCTAGAACAGGACTTCCATTGAGGCTCTGTTTCCCTAGTAACCAGATTTGGTTAATGAGAACTGCTGCCGCCTTGTGGCCGTTTCACACAACAGCAGCTCTAACTGCAGCTGTAATGGTTACTTGATAGTCAAAATAATTGCAGGCCTGTAAATGACACCTGTCCTCAAAACAATCCTTCGGTCGTAAATCGAGCAAAAATCTCAAAAGACATCCATATTTCAAAACGACAATTTCAAGAGGCATATTTTATGCACATTTTATATTCTGTCTCTTTTTTTGTTATAGAAAAAGGCATGGAAAAACGCTCAACGTCAGGAATTAATAAAGCCATGCAAATCCGGTCTAGAAACACGTTCACCTCACAGCCGTCAGAAGGATCATCAGCAAAAAAGTCTACATAGTATAAATGCTGAAGGGGTTTTAGAGAACTGTGTACCCTCTAGCTGCTGATGGGATGTAACCTGGTAACAGCCAGTACAGAGAACAAAATGGAGGTGTGTTTAAAGGTAAAACTTGAGCTACTATGTGATCAGGTAGGCCCACTGATGGGCCTATCTGCTGAGTAGACCTGAATCAAAAAGACACAGGCTGGCAATCCTTCACTGCAGCAACATGTACCATAGCCAAGAGCTGGAAGAAACCAAAATGTCCATCAACAGAAAAATGCACCAAGAAGAAGTGGTCCATGTACACAATGGAATATTAGCCATGGAAAAGCATGGAACAATGCCTTTGGCACCACCATAGAAGGATCTAGAGATAATCACCCTACCTGAAGTAAGAAAGAAAACGAAAGACAGATATCCTATTACATCACTTATAGGTGTTACCTAAAATTTGATACCCATGAAATAATTTCCAAGAGAAGGACACTCATAGATTCAGAAAACCAAATTATGTTTAACCAAATGGAAAGGTGTAAGGAATGTATGAATTAGGATATGGGGGTTAACAGACATGTAGTAATACATATGAAATATATAATCACAAAATACCTATGGAATGCTAAAAGAGGTGTACTCAACACTCTGTAGTAACCTACACGGGAAAGGATCCAAAGATGAATAGATCAATACATTGATATAATGAACCAGATTCCATACACCTAGAAAAAACACAGTATTTTTATCCAATTTGCTGTGATAATAAATAAAAATTAAATGTAAAAAACAAACAAGAAGGAAGGAGATATAAGCTCTTGGGAGTTTGCCGTGGCACATTCTGCTCTAATTTGCAGCTTACAAACACGATTTCCAGGAAACCTCTGTTGCCCAAAAACCCAGAGTTGGAAATGTAGAAATGCTGCCGCCTTGTGGCCGTTTCCCACAAGAGCGGCTTTAAAACCACAGCTAACGGTCACTTAACATTCACAAGGACTCAGGACAGTAAAGGACAACTGCCCTCAAAAATTCACAACTGGCAAAATTTTCAAGGAGATAGTAGGAAGAGGTAAATTTTACTCATTATTTTTCTAAAAACAAGGAAAATGGATAAAAGCTCAACAACATAAATTTTTAAACTCATGCAAATCTAGCCTACAAAAAGATTTCAACTCACACACGGCAACTACCATCAGCCAAAGGTCTACAAACAATAAATGCTGAAGGGGTTTTAGAGAACTGTGTACCCTCTAGCTGCTGGTGAGATGTAAAGTGGTAAGAGCCAATAGTGAGAACAGAAAGGAGCTGTGTTTAAAAGTAAAAATTGAGCCAGCATTCCATTCAGCAGGCCCACCGCTGAACCTCTCACCTGAAAATACCAGAGCCGAGAAGGCACAGACTGCAACAGCTTCACTGCAGGATTTTTCACAATAGCCAAGACACGGAAGCAACCAAAATGTCCATCAATGGATGAATGGATAAAGAAGTGGTCCATGTACATAATGGAATATTAGCCATGGAAAACAGTGAAACACTGCTCGTTGAGGCACCATTTATGAGCCTAGATATAATCTCAGAACATGCCGTAAGTCAGAAAGAAAAAGACATATAGTATGATATCACTTATAGGTGTTATCTAACAACTGACAAAAATGATAGCATTTTCACAGAGAAAGAAACTCACAGACTTAGAAAACAAACTATTCTTATGTAAATGGAAAGGTGGGCGGTATGGAAAATTAAGATTAGGGTTACCATATGTGTACATATACCTACTAAATACATTTATCAAAGAGACCGACCATATAGCAAGGGAGGTCAATGGAGCACTCTGCAATAATTTACATGGGAAGAGTATCTGTACATGAATATATTACATATGTGTGTGTGTGTGTGTGTGTGTGTGTGTGTATGTAATGTACAAATGAACCAGATTGTATACACCTAGGACAAACAATATTCTAAATATTACCTCGATTTAAAAAGACTAAAAAATCGAACAAGAAATAATGGAATATTAACTTATGGGATTTTTTCCTAGCACATTCCATTCTAATTTACAACCTGGGAACACAACTTCCAGAAATGTTGTGCTGCCCTAGAAACCAGTTTTGGGAATGGCGAAATGCTGCCGCCTTGTGGCCGTTTCCCCCAACAGCACCTTTAAAGCCAGTAGTAGTGGTCACTAAATATTCACACTCATTACAAGCCTGTAAATGTCACCTGTTCTCAAAAAAATCCTGGGGTCAAAAATCGACGAAAAATTCAAAACAGGGCAGCCTTCCCAGAAGACCACTTCAAGTGGTTTATTGTACTCACAGTTTTTTTCTGTTTTCGTTTAACAGAAAGAAAACAAAGCATGGAAAAATGCTGAACATTAGGAATTATTAAAGACATGCAAATCCAAGTTACAAAAACCTATCAGCTCACACCAGTCATAATGGCCATCAGCAAAAATTCTGCAAACAATAAATGCTGAAGGGGTTGTGGAGAAATGCGCACCCTCGTTTCTAAGTGGGACATGGTAAGAACCAGTAATGAAAACACAAAGGAGGTGCCTTGATAAGGTAAATATTGAGCTACCATTCAATCAAGCATACCCACTGCTGGGCCTATCACCTGAGAGGATGAGAATCCAAAAGACACAGGGTGGCAATCCTGCACTCCAGCAATATTTACCACAGCCAACACTTGGAAGCAACAAAAATGTCTGTCAACAGAGGAAGGCACAAAGAAGAAGTGGTCCATGTACACAATGGAATATTACTCCAATTAAAAAAATATATAATTTCAATTTAGAAACCAAACGTAAGTTAGGAGACATCAGCTTTTGGGGGTCTGTCCGGGCACATTCCTCTCTAATATATAACCGAGGAACACCACTGGCAGGAGGGACTCTTTCCGTAATTCCCAGAATGGGGAAAGGAGAAATGCTGCCGCCCAATGGCTGATACCTTCAACAGCAGCTTTAAAATCTGTGCTAATGGTCACTTCATATGCACAAGTACTGGAGGGCTGTAAATGAAACCAGCCCTGAAAATGTCTTCAGGGAGGTAATGGCCAAAATATTTCAAAATGTGACACATACTTCAAGAAAACCATTTGAAGAGGTAAGCGCTACTCACAGCTTGAAAAAAAAGAGGACATGCCTGAAAGTTCAATTTCAAGGGATTATGAGATGCATGCAAATCCAACCTCAAAGAGGTGTCAGCTCACACCTGTCAGAATAAACATCAGCAGAAAAACTACAAACAATAAATGCTGAAAGGGTTGTGGACAAGGGCATACCCTCAAATTTAAGTGGAACATAACCTGGTAAGAGCCACTAATGAGAACAGAATGGAGACGCCTTTACAAGGTAAACATTTTGCTACCATATGAACCAACAGGCCCTCTCCTGGGCCTATAACCGAAGAAGACATAGTTGAAAGACACAGGCAGGCAAATGTGCATTTCAGCAGTGTTACAATAACCAAGACATGGAAGCAACCAAAAAGTCCATCAACAGGCGAGTGGACAAAGACAAACTGGTCCACGTACAGATGGAATATTAGCCAAGGAAAACAATGACACAATGCCATTTGCATCACCATAGATGAGTCTAGAAGTAATCACGCAACTTGTAGTAAGTCAGAAAGCGAAAGACACGTATCCTGTGATATCACTTATAGGTGTTACCTAAAAATTGATACCAGTGAAGATATTTCCACAGAGAAAGGCAATCACAGATTCATCAAACAAACTTATGGTTCACCAATGGAAAGGTGTGAGGATTGGATACATTAGGATGTCAGAGTTAACAGAGATATACAAACACAGGTGAAGTATATAATCACCAAAGACCTACGGAATACCAAGAGAAGACTACTCAACATTGTGTCATAACCTAAAATGGGAAAAGGATCCAAAGAAGAAAAGAGATAGGTATATGTGGAAAACAACCACATCTTGCACACCTCAAACAAGCAAAACTTTGTAATCACACTTGCTGTGATAAACAATGAAAATTAAATTTAAAAGAAGAACAATATTTAGTGAGATATAAACTTAAGGGGCTTTTTCCTGGCCCATTCCATTCTAATTTGCAACCTAGAACAGGACTTCCATTGAGGCTCTGTTTCCCTAGTAACCAGATTTGGTTAATGAGAACTGCTGCCGCCTTGTGGCCGTTTCACACAACAGCAGCTCTAACTGCAGCTGTAATGGTTACTTGATAGTCAAAATAATTGCAGGCCTGTAAATGACACCTGTCCTCAAAACAATCCTTCGGTCGTAAATCGAGCAAAAATCTCAAAAGACATCCATATTTCAAAACGACAATTTCAAGAGGCATATTTTATGCACATTTTATATTCTGTCTCTTTTTTTGTTATAGAAAAAGGCATGGAAAAACGCTCAACGTCAGGAATTAATAAAGCCATGCAAATCCGGTCTAGAAACACGTTCACCTCACAGCCGTCAGAAGGATCATCAGCAAAAAAGTCTACATAGTATAAATGCTGAAGGGGTTTTAGAGAACTGTGTACCCTCTAGCTGCTGATGGGATGTAACCTGGTAACAGCCAGTACAGAGAACAAAATGGAGGTGTGTTTAAAGGTAAAACTTGAGCTACTATGTGATCAGGTAGGCCCACTGATGGGCCTATCCGCTGAGTAGACCTGAATCAAAAAGACACAGGCTGGCAATCCTTCACTGCAGCAACATGTACCATAGCCAAGAGCTGGAAGAAACCAAAATGTCCATCAACAGAAAAATGCACCAAGAAGAAGTGGTCCATGTACACAATGGAATATTAGCCATGGAAAAGCATGGAACAATGCCGTTGGCACCACCATAGAAGGATCTAGAGATAATCACCCTACCTGAAGTAAGAAAGAAAACGAAAGACAGATATCCTATTACATCACTTATAGGTGTTACCTAAAAATTGATACCCATGAAATAATTTCCAAGAGAAGGACACTCATAGATTCAGAAAACCAAATTATGTTTAACCAAATGGAAAGGTGTAAGGAATGTATGAATTAGGATATGGGGGTTAACAGACATGTAGTAATACATATGAAATATATAATCACAAAATACCTATGGAATGCTAAAAGAGGTGTACTCAACACTCTGTAGTAACCTAC
Source organism: Orcinus orca (assembly GCF_937001465.1). Lineage (NCBI taxonomy): Eukaryota > Metazoa > Chordata > Mammalia > Artiodactyla > Delphinidae > Orcinus > Orcinus orca. The sequence goes on along the minus strand of NC_064561.1, from coordinate 47,646,641 downwards.
ACGGGAAAGGATCCAAAGATGAATAGATCAATACATTGATATAATGAACCAGATTCCATACACCCAGAAAAAACACAGTATTTTTATCCAATTTGCTGTGATAATAAATAAAAATTAAATGTAAAAAACAAACAAGAAGGAAGGAGATATAAGCTCTTGGGAGTTTGCCGTGGCACATTCTGCTCTGATTTGCAGCTTACAAACACGATTTCCAGGAAACCTCTGTTGCCCAAAAACCCAGAGTTGGAAATGTAGAAATGCTGCCGCCTTGTGGCCGTTTCCCACAAGAGCGGCTTTAAAACCACAGCTAACGGTCACTTAACATTCACAAGGACTCAGGACAGTAAAGGACAACTGCCCTCAAAAATTCACAACTGGCAAAATTTTCAAGGAGATAGTAGGAAGAGGTAAATTTTACTCATTATTTTTCTAAAAACAAGGAAAATGGATAAAAGCTCAACAACATAAATTTTTAAACTCATGCAAATCTAGCCTACAAAAAGATTTCAACTCACACACGGCAACTACCATCAGCCAAAGGTCTACAAACAATAAATGCTGAAGGGGTTTTAGAGAACTGTGTACCCTCTAGCTGCTGGTGAGATGTAAAGTGGTAAGAGCCAATAGTGAGAACAGAAAGGAGCTGTGTTTAAAAGTAAAAATTGAGCCAGCATTCCATTCAGCAGGCCCACCGCTGAACCTCTCACCTGAAAATACCAGAGCCGAGAAGGCACAGACTGCAACAGCTTCACTGCAGGATTTTTCACAATAGCCAAGACACGGAAGCAACCAAAATGTCCATCAATGGATGAATGGATAAAGAAGTGGTCCATGTACATAATGGAATATTAGCCATGGAAAACAGTGAAACACTGCTCGTTGAGGCACCATTTATGAGCCTAGATATAATCTCAGAACATGCCGTAAGTCAGAAAGAAAAAGACATATAGTATGATATCACTTATAGGCGTTATCTAACAACTGACAAAAATGATAGCATTTTCACAGAGAAAGAAACTCACAGACTTAGAAAACAAACTATTCTTATGTAAATGGAAAGGTGGGCGGTATGGAAAATTAAGATTAGGGTTACCATATGTGTACATATACCTACTAAATACATTTATCAAAGAGACCGACCATATAGCAAGGGAGGTCAATGGAGCACTCTGCAATAATTTACATGGGAAGAGTATCTGTACATGAATATATTACATATGTGTGTGTGTGTGTGTGTGTGTGTGTGTATGTAATGTACAAATGAACCAGATTGTATACACCTAGGACAAACAATATTCTAAATATTACCTCGATTTAAAAAGACTAAAAAATCGAACAAGAAATAATGGAATATTAACTTATGGGATTTTTTCCTAGCACATTCCATTCTAATTTACAACCTGGGAACACAACTTCCAGAAATGTTGTGCTGCCCTAGAAACCAGTTTTGGGAATGGAGAAATGCTGCCGCCTTGTGGCCGTTTCCCCCAACAGCACCTTTAAAGCCAGTAGTAGTGGTCACTAAATATTCACACTCATTACAAGCCTGTAAATGTCACCTGTTCTCAAAAAAATCCTGGGGTCAAAAATCGACGAAAAATTCAAAACAGGGCAGCCTTCCCAGAAGACCACTTCAAGTGGTTTATTGTACTCACAGTTTTTTTCTGTTTTCGTTTAACAGAAAGAAAACAAAGCATGGAAAAATGCTGAACATTAGGAATTATTAAAGACATGCAAATCCAAGTTACAAAAACCTATCAGCTCACACCAGTCATAATGGCCATCAGCAAAAATTCTGCAAACAATAAATGCTGAAGGGGTTGTGGAGAAATGCGCACCCTCGTTTCTAAGTGGGACATGGTAAGAACCAGTAATGAAAACACAAAGGAGGTGCCTTGATAAGGTAAATATTGAGCTACCATTCAATCAAGCATACCCACTGCTGGGCCTATCACCTGAGAGGATGAGAATCCAAAAGACACAGGGTGGCAATCCTGCACTCCAGCAATATTTACCACAGCCAACACTTGGAAGCAACAAAAATGTCTGTCAACAGAGGAAGGCACAAAGAAGAAGTGGTCCATGTACACAATGGAATATTACTCCAATTAAAAAAATATATAATTTCAATTTAGAAACCAAACGTAAGTTAGGAGACATCAGCTTTTGGGGGTCTGTCCGGGCACATTCCTCTCTAATATATAACCGAGGAACACCACTGGCAGGAGGGACTCTTTCCGTAATTCCCAGAATGGGGAAAGGAGAAATGCTGCCGCCCAATGGCTGATACCTTCAACAGCAGCTTTAAAATCTGTGCTAATGGTCACTTCATATGCACAAGTACTGGAGGGCTGTAAATGAAACCAGCCCTGAAAATGTCTTCAGGGAGGTAATGGCCAAAATATTTCAAAATGTGACACATACTTCAAGAAAACCATTTGAAGAGGTAAGCGCTACTCACAGCTTGAAAAAAAAGAGGACATGCCTGAAAGTTCAATTTCAAGGGATTATGAGATGCATGCAAATCCAACCTCAAAGAGGTGTCAGCTCACACCTGTCAGAATAAACATCAGCAGAAAAACTACAAACAATAAATGCTGAAAGGGTTGTGGACAAGGGCATACCCTCAAATTTAAGTGGAACATAACCTGGTAAGAGCCACTAATGAGAACAGAATGGAGACGCCTTTACAAGGTAAACATTTTGCTACCATATGAACCAACAGGCCCTCTCCTGGGCCTATAACCGAAGAAGACATAGTTGAAAGACACAGGCAGGCAAATGTGCATTTCAGCAGTGTTACAATAACCAAGACATGGAAGCAACCAAAAAGTCCATCAACAGGCGAGTGGACAAAGACAAACTGGTCCACGTACAGATGGAATATTAGCCAAGGAAAACAATGACACAATGCCATTTGCATCACCATAGATGAGTCTAGAAGTAATCACGCAACTTGTAGTAAGTCAGAAAGCGAAAGACACGTATCCTGTGATATCACTTATAGGTGTTACCTAAAAATTGATACCAGTGAAGATATTTCCACAGAGAAAGGCAATCACAGATTCATCAAACAAACTTATGGTTCACCAATGGAAAGGTGTGAGGATTGGATACATTAGGATGTCAGAGTTAACAGAGATATACAAACACAGGTGAAGTATATAATCACCAAAGACCTACGGAATACCAAGAGAAGACTACTCAACATTGTGTCATAACCTAAAATGGGAAAAGGATCCAAAGAAGAAAAGAGATAGGTATATGTGGAAAACAACCACATCTTGCACACCTCAAACAAGCAAAACTTTGTAATCACACTTGCTGTGATAAACAATGAAAATTAAATTTAAAAGAAGAACAATATTTAGTGAGATATAAACTTAAGGGGCTTTTTCCTGGCCCATTCCATTCTAATTTGCAACCTAGAACAGGACTTCCATTGAGGCTCTGTTTCCCTAGTAACCAGATTTGGTTAATGAGAACTGCTGCCGCCTTGTGGCCGTTTCACACAACAGCAGCTCTAACTGCAGCTGTAATGGTTACTTGATAGTCAAAATAATTGCAGGCCTGTAAATGACACCTGTCCTCAAAACAATCCTTCGGTCGTAAATCGAGCAAAAATCTCAAAAGACATCCATATTTCAAAACGACAATTTCAAGAGGCATATTTTATGCACATTTTATATTCTGTCTCTTTTTTTGTTATAGAAAAAGGCATGGAAAAACGCTCAACGTCAGGAATTAATAAAGCCATGCAAATCCGGTCTAGAAACACGTTCACCTCACAGCCGTCAGAAGGATCATCAGCAAAAAAGTCTACATAGTATAAATGCTGAAGGGGCTTTAGAGAACTGTGTACCCTCTAGCTGCTGATGGGATGTAACCTGGTAACAGCCAGTACAGAGAACAAAATGGAGGTGTGTTTAAAGGTAAAACTTGAGCTACTATGTGATCAGGTAGGCCCACTGATGGGCCTATCCGCTGAGTAGACCTGAATCAAAAAGACACAGGCTGGCAATCCTTCACTGCAGCAACATGTACCATAGCCAAGAGCTGGAAGAAACCAAAATGTCCATCAACAGAAAAATGCACCAAGAAGAAGTGGTCCATGTACACAATGGAATATTAGCCATGGAAAAGCATGGAACAATGCCGTTGGCACCACCATAGAAGGATCTAGAGATAATCACCCTACCTGAAGTAAGAAAGAAAACGAAAGACAGATATCCTCTTACATCACTTATAGGTGTTACCTAAAAATTGATACCCATGAAATAATTTCCAAGAGAAGGACACTCATAGATTCAGAAAACCAAATTATGTTTAACCAAATGGAAAGGTGTAAGGAATGTATGAATTAGGATATGGGGGTTAACAGACATGTAGTAATACATATGAAATATATAATCACAAAATACCTATGGAATGCTAAAAGAGGTGTACTCAACACTCTGTAGTAACCTACACGGGAAAGGATCCAAAGATGAATAGATCAATACATTGATATAATGAACCAGATTCCATACACCTAGAAAAAACACAGTATTTTTATCCAATTTGCTGTGATAATAAATAAAAATTAAATGTAAAAAACAAACAAGAAGGAAGGAGATATAAGCTCTTGGGAGTTTGCCGTGGCACATTCTGCTCTAATTTGCAGCTTACAAACACGATTTCCAGGAAACCTCTGTTGCCCAAAAACCCAGAGTTGGAAATGTAGAAATGCTGCCGCCTTGTGGCCGTTTCCCACAAGAGCGGCTTTAAAACCACAGCTAACGGTCACTTAACATTCACAAGGACTCAGGACAGTAAAGGACAACTGCCCTCAAAAATTCACAACTGGCAAAATTTTCAAGGAGATAGTAGGAAGAGGTAAATTTTACTCATTATTTTTCTAAAAACAAGGAAAATGGATAAAAGCTCAACAACATAAATTTTTAAACTCATGCAAATCTAGCCTACAAAAAGATTTCAACTCACACACGGCAACTACCATCAGCCAAAGGTCTACAAACAATAAATGCTGAAGGGGTTTTAGAGAACTCTGTACCCTCTAGCTGCTGGTGAGACGTAAAGTGGTAAGAGCCAATAGTGAGAACAGAAAGGAGCTGTGTTTAAAAGTAAAAATTGAGCCAGCATTCCATTCAGCAGGCCCACCGCTGAACCTCTCACCTGAAAATACCAGAGCCGAGAAGGCACAGACTGCAACAGCTTCACTGCAGGATTTTTCACAATAGCCAAGACACGGAAGCAACCAAAATGTCCATCAATGGATGAATGGATAAAGAAGTGGTCCATGTACATAATGGAATATTAGCCATGGAAAACAGTGAAACACTGCTCGTTGAGGCACCATTTATGAGCCTAGATATAATCTCAGAACATGCCGTAAGTCAGAAAGAAAAAGACATATAGTATGATATCACTTATAGGCGTTATCTAACAACTGACAAAAATGATAGCATTTTCACAGAGAAAGAAACTCACAGACTTAGAAAACAAACTATTCTTATGTAAATGGAAAGGTGGGCGGTATGGAAAATTAAGATTAGGGTTACCATATGTGTACATATACCTACTAAATACATTTATCAAAGAGACCGACCATATAGCAAGGGAGGTCAATGGAGCACTCTGCAATAATTTACATGGGAAGAGTATCTGTACATGAATATATTACATATGTGTGTGTGTGTGTGTGTGTGTGTGTGTATGTAATGTACAAATGAACCAGATTGTATACACCTAGGACAAACAATATTCTAAATATTACCTCGATTTAAAAAGACTAAAAAATCGAACAAGAAATAATGGAATATTAACTTATGGGATTTTTTCCTAGCACATTCCATTCTAATTTACAACCTGGGAACACAACTTCCAGAAATGTTGTGCTGCCCTAGAAACCAGTTTTGGGAATGGCGAAATGCTGCCGCCTTGTGGCCGTTTCCCCCAACAGCACCTTTAAAGCCAGTAGTAGTGGTCACTAAATATTCACACTCATTACAAGCCTGTAAATGTCACCTGTTCTCAAAAAAATCCTGGGGTCAAAAATCGACGAAAAATTCAAAACAGGGCAGCCTTCCCAGAAGACCACTTCAAGTGGTTTATTGTACTCACAGTTTTTTTCTGTTTTCGTTTAACAGAAAGAAAACAAAGCATGGAAAAATGCTGAACATTAGGAATTATTAAAGACATGCAAATCCAAGTTACAAAAACCTATCAGCTCACACCAGTCATAATGGCCATCAGCAAAAATTCTGCAAACAATAAATGCTGAAGGGGTTGTGGAGAAATGCGCACCCTCGTTTCTAAGTGGGACATGGTAAGAACCAGTAATGAAAACACAAAGGAGGTGCCTTGATAAGGTAAATATTGAGCTACCATTCAATCAAGCATACCCACTGCTGGGCCTATCACCTGAGAGGATGAGAATCCAAAAGACACAGGGTGGCAATCCTGCACTCCAGCAATATTTACCACAGCCAACACTTGGAAGCAACAAAAATGTCTGTCAACAGAGGAAGGCACAAAGAAGAAGTGGTCCATGTACACAATGGAATATTACTCCAATTAAAAAAATATATAATTTCAATTTAGAAACCAAACGTAAGTTAGGAGACATCAGCTTTTGGGGGTCTGTCCGGGCACATTCCTCTCTAATATATAACCGAGGAACACCACTGGCAGGAGGGACTCTTTCCGTAATTCCCAGAATGGGGAAAGGAGAAATGCTGCCGCCCAATGGCTGATACCTTCAACAGCAGCTTTAAAATCTGTGCTAATGGTCACTTCATATGCACAAGTACTGGAGGGCTGTAAATGAAACCAGCCCTGAAAATGTCTTCAGGGAGGTAATGGCCAAAATATTTCAAAATGTGACACATACTTCAAGAAAACCATTTGAAGAGGTAAGCGCTACTCACAGCTTGAAAAAAAAGAGGACATGCCTGAAAGTTCAATTTCAAGGGATTATGAGATGCATGCAAATCCAACCTCAAAGAGGTGTCAGCTCACACCTGTCAGAATAAACATCAGCAGAAAAACTACAAACAATAAATGCTGAAAGGGTTGTGGACAAGGGCATACCCTCAAATTTAAGTGGAACATAACCTGGTAAGAGCCACTAATGAGAACAGAATGGAGACGCCTTTACAAGGTAAACATTTTGCTACCATATGAACCAACAGGCCCTCTCCTGGGCCTATAACCGAAGAAGACATAGTTGAAAGACACAGGCAGGCAAATGTGCATTTCAGCAGTGTTACAATAACCAAGACATGGAAGCAACCAAAAAGTCCATCAACAGGCGAGTGGACAAAGACAAACTGGTCCACGTACAGATGGAATATTAGCCAAGGAAAACAATGACACAATGCCATTTGCATCACCATCGATGAGTCTAGAAGTAATCACGCAACTTGTAGTAAGTCAGAAAGCGAAAGACACGTATCCTGTGATATCACTTATAGGTGTTACCTAAAAATTGATACCAGTGAAGATATTTCCACAGAGAAAGGCAATCACAGATTCATTAAACAAACTTATGGTTCACCAATGGAAAGGTGTGAGGATTGGATACATTAGGATGTCAGAGTTAACAGAGATATACAAACACAGGTGAAGTATATAATCACCAAAGACCTACGGAATACCAAGAGAAGACTACTCAACATTGTGTCATAACCTAAAATGGGAAAAGGATCCAAAGAAGAAAAGAGATAGGTATATGTGGAAAACAACCACATCTTGCACACCTCAAACAAGCAAAACTTTGTAATCACACTTGCTGTGATAAACAATGAAAATTAAATTTAAAAGAAGAACAATATTTAGTGAGATATAAACTTAAGGGGCTTTTTCCTGGCCCATTCCATTCTAATTTGCAACCTAGAACAGGACTTCCATTGAGGCTCTGTTTCCCTAGTAACCAGATTTGGTTAATGAGAACTGCTGCCGCCTTGTGGCCGTTTCACACAACAGCAGCTCTAACTGCAGCTGTAATGGTTACTTGATAGTCAAAATAATTGCAGGCCTGTAAATGACACCTGTCCTCAAAACAATCCTTCGGTCGTAAATCGAGCAAAAATCTCAAAAGACATCCATATTTCAAAACGACAATTTCAAGAGGCATATTTTATGCACATTTTATATTCTGTCTCTTTTTTGGTTATAGAAAAAGGCATGGAAAAACGCTCAACGTCAGGAATTAATAAAGCCATGCAAATCCGGTCTAGAAACACGTTCACCTCACAGCTGTCAGAAGGATCATCAGCAAAAAAGTCTACATAGTATAAATGCTGAAGGGGCTTTAGAGAACTGTGTACCCTCTAGCTGCTGATGGGATGTAACCTGGTAACAGCCAGTACAGAGAACAAAATGGAGGTGTGTTTAAAGGTAAAACTTGAGCTACTATGTGATCAGGTAGGCCCACTGATGGGCCTATCCGCTGAGTAGACCTGAATCAAAAAGACACAGGCTGGCAATCCTTCACTGCAGCAACATGTACCATAGCCAAGAGCTGGAAGAAACCAAAATGTCCATCAACAGAAAAATGCACCAAGAAGAAGTGGTCCATGTACACAATGGAATATTAGCCATGGAAAAGCATGGAACAATGCCGTTGGCACCACCATAGAAGGATCTAGAGATAATCACCCTACCTGAAGTAAGAAAGAAAACGAAAGACAGATATCCTATTACATCACTTATAGGTGTTACCTAAAAATTGATACCCATGAAATAATTTCCAAGAGAAGGACACTCATAGATTCAGAAAACCAAATTATGTTTAACCAAATGGAAAGGTGTAAGGAATGTATGAATTAGGATATGGGGGTTAACAGACATGTAGTAATACATATGAAATATATAATCACAAAATACCTATGGAATGCTAAAAGAGGTGTACTCAACACTCTGTAGTAACCTACACGGGAAAGGATCCAAAGATGAATAGATCAATACATTGATATAATGAACCAGATTCCATACACCTAGAAAAAACACAGTATTTTTATCCAATTTGCTGTGATAATAAGTAAAAATTAAATGTAAAAAACAAACAAGAAGGAAGGAGATATAAGCTCTTGGGAGTTTGCCGTGGCACATTCTGCTCTAATTTGCAGCTTACAAACACGATTTCCAGGAAACCTCTGTTGCCCAAAAACCCAGAGTTGGAAATGTAGAAATGCTGCCGCCTTGTGGCCGTTTCCCACAAGAGCGGCTTTAAAACCACAGCTAACGGTCACTTAACATTCACAAGGACTCAGGACAGTAAAGGACAACTACCCTCAAAAATTCACAACTGGCAAAATTTTCAAGGAGATAGTAGGAAGAGGTAAATTTTACTCATTATTTTTCTAAAAACAAGGAAAATGGATAAAAGCTCAACAACATAAATTTTTAAACTCATGCAAATCTAGCCTACAAAAAGATTTCAACTCACACACGGCAACTACCATCAGCCAAAGGTCTACAAACAATAAATGCTGAAGGGGTTTTAGAGAACTGTGTACCCTCTAGCTGCTGGTGAGATGTAAAGTGGTAAGAGCCAATAGTGAGAACAGAAAGGAGCTGTGTTTAAAAGTAAAAATTGAGCCAGCATTCCATTCAGCAGGCCCACCGCTGAACCTCTCACCTGAAAATACCAGAGCCGAGAAGGCACAGACTGCAACAGCTTCACTGCAGGATTTTTCACAATAGCCAAGACACGGAAGCAACCAAAATGTCCATCAATGGATGAATGGATAAAGAAGTGGTCCATGTACATAATGGAATATTAGCCATGGAAAACAGTGAAACACTGCTCGTTGAGGCACCATTTATGAGCCTAGATATAATCTCAGAACATGCCGTAAGTCAGAAAGAAAAAGACATATAGTATGATATCACTTATAGGTGTTATCTAACAACTGACAAAAATGATAGCATTTTCACAGAGAAAGAAACTCACAGACTTAGAAAACAAACTATTCTTATGTAAATGGAAAGGTGGGCGGTATGGAAAATTAAGATTAGGGTTACCATATGTGTACATATACCTACTAAATACATTTATCAAAGAGACCGACCATATAGCAAGGGAGGTCAATGGAGCACTCTGCAATAATTTACATGGGAAGAGTATCTGTACATGAATATATTACATATGTGTGTGTGTGTGTGTGTGTGTGTGTGTGTGTATGTAATGTACAAATGAACCAGATTGTATACACCTAGGACAAACAATATTCTAAATATTACCTCGATTTAAAAAGACTAAAAAATCGAACAAGAAATAATGGAATATTAACTTATGGGATTTTTTCCTAGCACATTCCATTCTAATTTACAACCTGGGAACACAACTTCCAGAAATGTTGTGCTGCCCTAGAAACCAGTTTTGGGAATGGCGAAATGCTGCCGCCTTGTGGCCGTTTCCCCCAACAGCACCTTTAAAGCCAGTAGTAGTGGTCACTAAATATTCACACTCATTACAAGCCTGTAAATGTCACCTGTTCTCAAAAAAATCCTGGGGTCAAAAATCGACGAAAAATTCAAAACAGGGCAGCCTTCCCAGAAGACCACTTCAAGTGGTTTATTGTACTCACAGTTTTTTTCTGTTTTCGTTTAACAGAAAGAAAACAAAGCATGGAAAAATGCTGAACATTAGGAATTATTAAAGACATGCAAATCCAAGTTACAAAAACCTATCAGCTCACACCAGTCATAATGGCCATCAGCAAAAATTCTGCAAACAATAAATGCTGAAGGGGTTGTCGAGAAATGCGCACCCTCGTTTCTAAGTGGGACATGGTAAGAACCAGTAATGAAAACACAAAGGAGGTGCCTTGATAAGGTAAATATTGAGCTACCATTCAATCAAGCATACCCACTGCTGGGCCTATCACCTGAGAGGATGAGAATCCAAAAGACACAGGGTGGCAATCCTGCACTCCAGCAATATTTACCACAGCCAACACTTGGAAGCAACAAAAATGTCTGTCAACAGAGGAAGGCACAAAGAAGAAGTGGTCCATGTACACAATGGAATATTACTCCAATTAAAAAAATATATAATTTCAATTTAGAAACCAAACGTAAGTTAGGAGACATCAGGTTTTGGGGGTCTGTCCGGGCACATTCCTCTCTAATATATAACCGAGGAACACCACTGGCAGGAGGGACTCTTTCCGTAATTCCCAGAATGGGGAAAGGAGAAATGCTGCCGCCCAATGGCTGATACCTTCAACAGCAGCTTTAAAATCTGTGCTAATGGTCACTTCATATGCACAAGTACTGGAGGGCTGTAAATGAAACCAGCCCTGAAAATGTCTTCAGGGAGGTAATGGCCAAAATATTTCAAAATGTGACACATACTTCAAGAAAACCATTTGAAGAGGTAAGCGCTACTCACAGCTTGAAAAAAAAGAGGACATGCCTGAAAGTTCAATTTCAAGGGATTATGAGATGCATGCAAATCCAACCTCAAAGAGGTGTCAGCTCACACCTGTCAGAATAAACATCAGCAGAAAAACTACAAACAATAAATGCTGAAAGGGTTGTGGACAAGGGCATACCCTCAAATTTAAGTGGAACATAACCTGGTAAGAGCCACTAATGAGAACAGAATGGAGACGCCTTTACAAGGTAAACATTTTGCTACCATATGAACCAACAGGCCCTCTCCTGGGCCTATAACCGAAGAAGACATAGTTGAAAGACACAGGCAGGCAAATGTGCATTTCAGCAGTGTTACAATAACCAAGACATGGAAGCAACCAAAAAGTCCATCAACAGGCGAGTGGACAAAGACAAACTGGTCCACGTACAGATGGAATATTAGCCAAGGAAAACAATGACACAATGCCATTTGCATCACCATAGATGAGTCTAGAAGTAATCACGCAACTTGTAGTAAGTCAGAAAGCGAAAGACACGTATCCTGTGATATCACTTATAGGTGTTACCTAAAAATTGATACCAGTGAAGATATTTCCACAGAGAAAGGCAATCACAGATTCATCAAACAAACTTATGGTTCACCAATGGAAAGGTGTGAGGATTTGATACATTAGGATGTCAGAGTTAACAGAGATATACAAACACAGGTGAAGTATATAATCACCAAAGGCCTACGGAATACCAAGAGAAGACTACTCAACATTGTGTCATAACCTAAAATGGGAAAAGGATCCAAAGAAGAAAAGAGATAGGTATATGTGGAAAACAACCACATCTTGCACACCTCAAACAAGCAAAACTTTGTAATCACACTTGCTGTGATAAACAATGAAAATTAAATTTAAAAGAAGAACAATATTTAGTGAGATATAAACTTAAGGGGCTTTTTCCTGGCCCATTCCATTCTAATTTGCAACCTAGAACAGGACTTCCATTGAGGCTCTGTTTCCCTAGTAACCAGATTTGGTTAATGAGAACTGCTGCCGCCTTGTGGCCGTTTCACACAACAGCAGCTCTAACTGCAGCTGTAATGGTTACTTGATAGTCAAAATAATTGCAGGCCTGTAAATGACACCTGTCCTCAAAACAATCCTTCGGTCGTAAATCGAGCAAAAATCTCAAAAGACATCCATATTTCAAAACGACAATTTCAAGAGGCATATTTTATGCACATTTTATATTCTGTCTCTTTTTTTGTTATAGAAAAAGGCATGGAAAAACGCTCAACGTCAGGAATTAATAAAGCCATGCAAATCCGGTCTAGAAACACGTTCACCTCACAGCCGTCAGAAGGATCATCAGCAAAAAAGTCTACATAGTATAAATGCTGAAGGGGCTTTAGAGAACTGTGTACCCTCTAGCTGCTGATGGGATGTAACCTGGTAACAGCCAGTACAGAGAACAAAATGGAGGTGTGTTTAAAGGTAAAACTTGAGCTACTATGTGATCAGGTAGGCCCACTGATGGGCCTATCCGCTGAGTAGACCTGAATCAAAAAGACACAGGCTGGCAATCCTTCACTGCAGCAACATGTACCATAGCCAAGAGCTGGAAGAAACCAAAATGTCCATCAACAGAAAAATGCACCAAGAAGAAGTGGTCCATGTACACAATGGAATATTAGCCATGGAAAAGCATGGAACAATGCCTTTGGCACCACCATAGAAGGATCTAGAGATAATCACCCTACCTGAAGTAAGAAAGAAAACGAAAGACAGATATCCTCTTACATCACTTATAGGTGTTACCTAAAAATTGATACCCATGAAATAATTTCCAAGAGAAGGACACTCATAGATTCAGAAAACCAAATTATGTTTAACCAAATGGAAAGGTGTAAGGAATGTATGAATTAGGATATGGGGGTTAACAGACATGTAGTAATACATATGAAATATATAATCACAAAATACCTATGGAATGCTAAAAGAGGTGTACTCAACACTCTGTAGTAACCTACACGGGAAAGGATCCAAAGATGAATAGATCAATACATTGATATAATGAACCAGATTCCATACACCTAGAAAAAACACAGTATTTTTATCCAATTTGCTGTGATAATAAATAAAAATTAAATATAAAAAACAAACAAGAAGGAAGGAGATATAAGCTCTTGGGAGTTTGCCGTGGCACATTCTGCTCTAATTTGCAGCTTACAAACACGATTTCCAGGAAACCTCTGTTGCCCAAAAACCCAGAGTTGGAAATGTAGAAATGCTGCCGCCTTGTGGCCGTTTCCCACAAGAGCGGCTTTAAAACCACAGCTAACGGTCACTTAACATTCACAAGGACTCAGGACAGTAAAGGACAACTGCCCTCAAAAATTCACAACTGGCAAAATTTTCAAGGAGATAGTAGGAAGAGGTAAATTTTACTCATTATTTTTCTAAAAACAAGGAAAATGGATAAAAGCTCAACAACATAAATTTTTAAACTCATGCAAATCTAGCCTACAAAAAGATTTCAACTCACACACGGCAACTACCATCAGCCAAAGGTCTACAAACAATAAATGCTGAAGGGGTTTTAGAGAACTGTGTACCCTCTAGCTGCTGGTGAGATGTAAAGTGGTAAGAGCCAATAGTGAGAACAGAAAGGAGCTGTGTTTAAAAGTAAAAATTGAGCCAGCATTCCATTCAGCAGGCCCACCGCTGAACCTCTCACCTGAAAATACCAGAGCCGAGAAGGCACAGACTGCAACAGCTTCACTGCAGGATTTTTCACAATAGCCAAGACACGGAAGCAACCAAAATGTCCATCAATGGATGAATGGATAAAGAAGTGGTCCATGTACATAATGGAATATTAGCCATGGAAAACAGTGAAACACTGCTCGTTGAGGCACCATTTATGAGCCTAGATATAATCTCAGAACATGCCGTAAGTCAGAAAGAAAAAGACATATAGTATGATATCACTTATAGGTGTTATCTAACAACTGACAAAAATGATAGCATTTTCACAGAGAAAGAAACTCACAGACTTAGAAAACAAACTATTCTTATGTAAATGGAAAGGTGGGCGGTATGGAAAATTAAGATTAGGGTTACCATATGTGTACATATACCTACTAAATACATTTATCAAAGAGACCGACCATATAGCAAGGGAGGTCAATGGAGCACTCTGCAATAATTTACATGGGAAGAGTATCTGTACATGAATATATTACATATGTGTGTGTGTGTGTGTGTGTGTGTGTGTATGTAATGTACAAATGAACCAGATTGTATACACCTAGGACAAACAATATTCTAAATATTACCTCGATTTAAAAAGACTAAAAAATCGAACAAGAAATAATGGAATATTAACTTATGGGATTTTTTCCTAGCACATTCCATTCTAATTTACAACCTGGGAACACAACTTCCAGAAATGTTGTGCTGCCCTAGAAACCAGTTTTGGGAATGGCGAAATGCTGCCGCCTTGTGGCCGTTTCCCCCAACAGCACCTTTAAAGCCAGTAGTAGTGGTCACTAAATATTCACACTCATTACAAGCCTGTAAATGTCACCTGTTCTCAAAAAAATCCTGGGGTCAAAAATCGACGAAAAATTCAAAACAGGGCAGCCTTCCCAGAAGACCACTTCAAGTGGTTTATTGTACTCACAGTTTTTTTCTGTTTTCGTTTAACAGAAAGAAAACAAAGCATGGAAAAATGCTGAACATTAGGAATTATTAAAGACATGCAAATCCAAGTTACAAAAACCTATCAGCTCACACCAGTCATAATGGCCATCAGCAAAAATTCTGCAAACAATAAATGCTGAAGGGGTTGTGGAGAAATGCGCACCCTCGTTTCTAAGTGGGACATGGTAAGAACCAGTAATGAAAACACAAAGGAGGTGCCTTGATAAGGTAAATATTGAGCTACCATTCAATCAAGCATACCCACTGCTGGGCCTATCACCTGAGAGGATGAGAATCCAAAAGACACAGGGTGGCAATCCTGCACTCCAGCAATATTTACCACAGCCAACACTTGGAAGCAACAAAAATGTCTGTCAACAGAGGAAGGCACAAAGAAGAAGTGGTCCATGTACACAATGGAATATTACTCCAATTAAAAAAATATATAATTTCAATTTAGAAACCAAACGTAAGTTAGGAGACATCAGCTTTTGGGGGTCTGTCCGGGCACATTCCTCTCTAATATATAACCGAGGAACACCACTGGCAGGAGGGACTCTTTCCGTAATTCCCAGAATGGGGAAAGGAGAAATGCTGCCGCCCAATGGCTGATACCTTCAACAGCAGCTTTAAAATCTGTGCTAATGGTCACTTCATATGCACAAGTACTGGAGGGCTGTAAATGAAACCAGCCCTGAAAATGTCTTCAGGGAGGTAATGGCCAAAATATTTCAAAATGTGACACATACTTCAAGAAAACCATTTGAAGAGGTAAGCGCTACTCACAGCTTGAAAAAAAAGAGGACATGCCTGAAAGTTCAATTTCAAGGGATTATGAGATGCATGCAAATCCAACCTCAAAGAGGTGTCAGCTCACACCTGTCAGAATAAACATCAGCAGAAAAACTACAAACAATAAATGCTGAAAGGGTTGTGGACAAGGGCATACCCTCAAATTTAAGTGGAACATAACCTGGTAAGAGCCACTAATGAGAACAGAATGGAGACGCCTTTACAAGGTAAACATTTTGCTACCATATGAACCAACAGGCCCTCTCCTGGGCCTATAACCGAAGAAGACATAGTTGAAAGACACAGGCAGGCAAATGTGCATTTCAGCAGTGTTACAATAACCAAGACATGGAAGCAACCAAAAAGTCCATCAACAGGCGAGTGGACAAAGACAAACTGGTCCACGTACAGATGGAATATTAGCCAAGGAAAACAATGACACAATGCCATTTGCATCACCATAGATGAGTCTAGAAGTAATCACGCAACTTGTAGTAAGTCAGAAAGCGAAAGACACGTATCCTGTGATATCACTTATAGGTGTTACCTAAAAATTGATACCAGTGAAGATATTTCCACAGAGAAAGGCAATCACAGATTCATCAAACAAACTTATGGTTCACCAATGGAAAGGTGTGAGGATTGGATACATTAGGATGTCAGAGTTAACAGAGATATACAAACACAGGTGAAGTATATAATCACCAAAGACCTACGGAATACCAAGAGAAGACTACTCAACATTGTGTCATAACCTAAAATGGGAAAAGGATCCAAAGAAGAAAAGAGATAGGTATATGTGGAAAACAACCACATCTTGCACACCTCAAACAAGCAAAACTTTGTAATCACACTTGCTGTGATAAACAATGAAAATTAAATTTAAAAGAAGAACAATATTTAGTGAGATATAAACTTAAGGGGCTTTTTCCTGGCCCATTCCATTCTAATTTGCAACCTAGAACAGGACTTCCATTGAGGCTCTGTTTCCCTAGTAACCAGATTTGGTTAATGAGAACTGCTGCCGCCTTGTGGCCGTTTCACACAACAGCAGCTCTAACTGCAGCTGTAATGGTTACTTGATAGTCAAAATAATTGCAGGCCTGTAAATGACACCTGTCCTCAAAACAATCCTTCGGTCGTAAATCGAGCAAAAATCTCAAAAGACATCCATATTTCAAAACGACAATTTCAAGAGGCATATTTTATGCACATTTTATATTCTGTCTCTTTTTTTGTTATAGAAAAAGGCATGGAAAAACGCTCAACGTCAGGAATTAATAAAGCCATGCAAATCCGGTCTAGAAACACGTTCACCTCACAGCCGTCAGAAGGATCATCAGCAAAAAAGTCTACATAGTATAAATGCTGAAGGGGTTTTAGAGAACTGTGTACCCTCTAGCTGCTGATGGGATGTAACCTGGTAACAGCCAGTACAGAGAACAAAATGGAGGTGTGTTTAAAGGTAAAACTTGAGCTACTATGTGATCAGGTAGGCCCACTGATGGGCCTATCCGCTGAGTAGACCTGAATCAAAAAGACACAGGCTGGCAATCCTTCACTGCAGCAACATGTACCATAGCCAAGAGCTGGAAGAAACCAAAATGTCCATCAACAGAAAAATGCACCAAGAAGAAGTGGTCCATGTACACAATGGAATATTAGCCATGGAAAAGCATGGAACAATGCCGTTGGCACCACCATAGAAGGATCTAGAGATAATCACCCTACCTGAAGTAAGAAAGAAAACGAAAGACAGATATCCTATTACATCACTTATAGGTGTTACCTAAAAATTGATACCCATGAAATAATTTCCAAGAGAAGGACACTCATAGATTCAGAAAACCAAATTATGTTTAACCAAATGGAAAGGTGTAAGGAATGTATGAATTAGGATATGGGGGTTAACAGACATGTAGTAATACATATGAAATATATAATCACAAAATACCTATGGAATGCTAAAAGAGGTGTACTCAACACTCTGTAGTAACCTACACGGGAAAGGATCCAAAGATGAATAGATCAATACATTGATATAATGAACCAGATTCCATACACCCAGAAAAAACACAGTATTTTTATCCAATTTGCTGTGATAATAAATAAAAATTAAATGTAAAAAACAAACAAGAAGGAAGGAGATATAAGCTCTTGGGAGTTTGCCGTGGCACATTCTGCTCTGATTTGCAGCTTACAAACACGATTTCCAGGAAACCTCTGTTGCCCAAAAACCCAGAGTTGGAAATGTAGAAATGCTGCCGCCTTGTGGCCGTTTCCCACAAGAGCGGCTTTAAAACCACAGCTAACGGTCACTTAACATTCACAAGGACTCAGGACAGTAAAGGACAACTGCCCTCAAAAATTCACAACTGGCAAAATTTTCAAGGAGATAGTAGGAAGAGGTAAATTTTACTCATTATTTTTCTAAAAACAAGGAAAATGGATAAAAGCTCAACAACATAAATTTTTAAACTCATGCAAATCTAGCCTACAAAAAGATTTCAACTCACACACGGCAACTACCATCAGCCAAAGGTCTACAAACAATAAATGCTGAAGGGGTTTTAGAGAACTGTGTACCCTCTAGCTGCTGGTGAGATGTAAAGTGGTAAGAGCCAATAGTGAGAACAGAAAGGAGCTGTGTTTAAAAGTAAAAATTGAGCCAGCATTCCATTCAGCAGGCCCACCGCTGAACCTCTCACCTGAAAATACCAGAGCCGAGAAGGCACAGACTGCAACAGCTTCACTGCAGGATTTTTCACAATAGCCAAGACACGGAAGCAACCAAAATGTCCATCAATGGATGAATGGATAAAGAAGTGGTCCATGTACATAATGGAATATTAGCCATGGAAAACAGTGAAACACTGCTCGTTGAGGCACCATTTATGAGCCTAGATATAATCTCAGAACATGCCGTAAGTCAGAAAGAAAAAGACATATAGTATGATATCACTTATAGGCGTTATCTAACAACTGACAAAAATGATAGCATTTTCACAGAGAAAGAAACTCACAGACTTAGAAAACAAACTATTCTTATGTAAATGGAAAGGTGGGCGGTATGGAAAATTAAGATTAGGGTTACCATATGTGTACATATACCTACTAAATACATTTATCAAAGAGACCGACCATATAGCAAGGGAGGTCAATGGAGCACTCTGCAATAATTTACATGGGAAGAGTATCTGTACATGAATATATTACATATGTGTGTGTGTGTGTGTGTGTGTGTGTATGTAATGTACAAATGAACCAGATTGTATACACCTAGGACAAACAATATTCTAAATATTACCTCGATTTAAAAAGACTAAAAAATCGAACAAGAAATAATGGAATATTAACTTATGGGATTTTTTCCTAGCACATTCCATTCTAATTTACAACCTGGGAACACAACTTCCAGAAATGTTGTGCTGCCCTAGAAACCAGTTTTGGGAATGGCGAAATGCTGCCGCCTTGTGGCCGTTTCCCCCAACAGCACCTTTAAAGCCAGTAGTAGTGGTCACTAAATATTCACACTCATTACAAGCCTGTAAATGTCACCTGTTCTCAAAAAAATCCTGGGGTCAAAAATCGACGAAAAATTCAAAACAGGGCAGCCTTCCCAGAAGACCACTTCAAGTGGTTTATTGTACTCACAGTTTTTTTCTGTTTTCGTTTAACAGAAAGAAAACAAAGCATGGAAAAATGCTGAACATTAGGAATTATTAAAGACATGCAAATCCAAGTTACAAAAACCTATCAGCTCACACCAGTCATAATGGCCATCAGCAAAAATTCTGCAAACAATAAATGCTGAAGGGGTTGTGGAGAAATGCGCACCCTCGTTTCTAAGTGGGACATGGTAAGAACCAGTAATGAAAACACAAAGGAGGTGCCTTGATAAGGTAAATATTGAGCTACCATTCAATCAAGCATACCCACTGCTGGGCCTATCACCTGAGAGGATGAGAATCCAAAAGACACAGGGTGGCAATCCTGCACTCCAGCAATATTTACCACAGCCAACACTTGGAAGCAACAAAAATGTCTGTCAACAGAGGAAGGCACAAAGAAGAAGTGGTCCATGTACACAATGGAATATTACTCCAATTAAAAAAATATATAATTTCAATTTAGAAACCAAACGTAAGTTAGGAGACATCAGGTTTTGGGGGTCTGTCCGGGCACATTCCTCTCTAATATATAACCGAGGAACACCACTGGCAGGAGGGACTCTTTCCGTAATTCCCAGAATGGGGAAAGGAGAAATGCTGCCGCCCAATGGCTGATACCTTCAACAGCAGCTTTAAAATCTGTGCTAATGGTCACTTCATATGCACAAGTACTGGAGGGCTGTAAATGAAACCAGCCCTGAAAATGTCTTCAGGGAGGTAATGGCCAAAATATTTCAAAATGTGACACATACTTCAAGAAAACCATTTGAAGAGGTAAGCGCTACTCACAGCTTGAAAAAAAAGAGGACATGCCTGAAAGTTCAATTTCAAGGGATTATGAGATGCATGCAAATCCAACCTCAAAGAGGTGTCAGCTCACACCTGTCAGAATAAACATCAGCAGAAAAACTACAAACAATAAATGCTGAAAGGGTTGTGGACAAGGGCATACCCTCAAATTTAAGTGGAACATAACCTGGTAAGAGCCACTAATGAGAACAGAATGGAGACGCCTTTACAAGGTAAACATTTTGCTACCATATGAACCAACAGGCCCTCTCCTGGGCCTATAACCGAAGAAGACATAGTTGAAAGACACAGGCAGGCAAATGTGCATTTCAGCAGTGTTACAATAACCAAGACATGGAAGCAACCAAAAAGTCCATCAACAGGCGAGTGGACAAAGACAAACTGGTCCACGTACAGATGGAATATTAGCCAAGGAAAACAATGACACAATGCCATTTGCATCACCATAGATGAGTCTAGAAGTAATCACGCAACTTGTAGTAAGTCAGAAAGCGAAAGACACGTATCCTGTGATATCACTTATAGGTGTTACCTAAAAATTGATACCAGTGAAGATATTTCCACAGAGAAAGGCAATCACAGATTCATCAAACAAACTTATGGTTCACCAATGGAAAGGTGTGAGGATTGGATACATTAGGATGTCAGAGTTAACAGAGATATACAAACACAGGTGAAGTATATAATCACCAAAGACCTACGGAATACCAAGAGAAGACTACTCAACATTGTGTCATAACCTAAAATGGGAAAAGGATCCAAAGAAGAAAAGAGATAGGTATATGTGGAAAACAACCACATCTTGCACACCTCAAACAAGCAAAACTTTGTAATCACACTTGCTGTGATAAACAATGAAAATTAAATTTAAAAGAAGAACAATATTTAGTGAGATATAAACTTAAGGGGCTTTTTCCTGGCCCATTCCATTCTAATTTGCAACCTAGAACAGGACTTCCATTGAGGCTCTGTTTCCCTAGTAACCAGATTTGGTTAATGAGAACTGCTGCCGCCTTGTGGCCGTTTCACACAACAGCAGCTCTAACTGCAGCTGTAATGGTTACTTGATAGTCAAAATAATTGCAGGCCTGTAAATGACACCTGTCCTCAAAACAATCCTTCGGTCGTAAATCGAGCAAAAATCTCAAAAGACATCCATATTTCAAAACGACAATTTCAAGAGGCATATTTTATGCACATTTTATATTCTGTCTCTTTTTTTGTTATAGAAAAAGGCATGGAAAAACGCTCAACGTCAGGAATTAATAAAGCCATGCAAATCCGGTCTAGAAACACGTTCACCTCACAGCCGTCAGAAGGATCATCAGCAAAAAAGTCTACATAGTATAAATGCTGAAGGGGCTTTAGAGAACTGTGTACCCTCTAGCTGCTGATGGGATGTAACCTGGTAACAGCCAGTACAGAGAACAAAATGGAGGTGTGTTTAAAGGTAAAACTTGAGCTACTATGTGATCAGGTAGGCCCACTGATGGGCCTATCCGCTGAGTAGACCTGAATCAAAAAGACACAGGCTGGCAATCCTTCACTGCAGCAACATGTACCATAGCCAAGAGCTGGAAGAAACCAAAATGTCCATCAACAGAAAAATGCACCAAGAAGAAGTGGTCCATGTACACAATGGAATATTAGCCATGGAAAAGCATGGAACAATGCCGTTGGCACCACCATAGAAGGATCTAGAGATAATCACCCTACCTGAAGTAAGAAAGAAAACGAAAGACAGATATCCTATTACATCACTTATAGGTGTTACCTAAAAATTGATACCCATGAAATAATTTCCAAGAGAAGGACACTCATAGATTCAGAAAACCAAATTATGTTTAACCAAATGGAAAGGTGTAAGGAATGTATGAATTAGGATATGGGGGTTAACAGACATGTAGTAATACATATGAAATATATAATCACAAAATACCTATGGAATGCTAAAAGAGGTGTACTCAACACTCTGTAGTAACCTACACGGGAAAGGATCCAAAGATGAATAGATCAATACATTGATATAATGAACCAGATTCCATACACCTAGAAAAAACACAGTATTTTTATCCAATTTGCTGTGATAATAAATAAAAATTAAATGTAAAAAACAAACAAGAAGGAAGGAGATATAAGCTCTTGGGAGTTTGCCGTGGCACATTCTGCTCTAATTTGCAGCTTACAAACACGATTTCCAGGAAACCTCTGTTGCCCAAAAACCCAGAGTTGGAAATGTAGAAATGCTGCCGCCTTGTGGCCGTTTCCCACAAGAGCGGCTTTAAAACCACAGCTAACGGTCACTTAACATTCACAAGGACTCAGGACAGTAAAGGACAACTGCCCTCAAAAATTCACAACTGGCAAAATTTTCAAGGAGATAGTAGGAAGAGGTAAATTTTACTCATTATTTTTCTAAAAACAAGGAAAATGGATAAAAGCTCAACAACATAAATTTTTAAACTCATGCAAATCTAGCCTACAAAAAGATTTCAACTCACACACGGCAACTACCATCAGCCAAAGGTCTACAAACAATAAATGCTGAAGGGGTTTTAGAGAACTCTGTACCCTCTAGCTGCTGGTGAGACGTAAAGTGGTAAGAGCCAATAGTGAGAACAGAAAGGAGCTGTGTTTAAAAGTAAAAATTGAGCCAGCATTCCATTCAGCAGGCCCACCGCTGAACCTCTCACCTGAAAATACCAGAGCCGAGAAGGCACAGACTGCAACAGCTTCACTGCAGGATTTTTCACAATAGCCAAGACACGGAAGCAACCAAAATGTCCATCAATGGATGAATGGATAAAGAAGTGGTCCATGTACATAATGGAATATTAGCCATGGAAAACAGTGAAACACTGCTCGTTGAGGCACCATTTATGAGCCTAGATATAATCTCAGAACATGCCGTAAGTCAGAAAGAAAAAGACATATAGTATGATATCACTTATAGGCGTTATCTAACAACTGACAAAAATGATAGCATTTTCACAGAGAAAGAAACTCACAGACTTAGAAAACAAACTATTCTTATGTAAATGGAAAGGTGGGCGGTATGGAAAATTAAGATTAGGGTTACCATATGTGTACATATACCTACTAAATACATTTATCAAAGAGACCGACCATATAGCAAGGGAGGTCAATGGAGCACTCTGCAATAATTTACATGGGAAGAGTATCTGTACATGAATATATTACATATATGTGTGTGTGTGTGTGTGTGTGTGTGTGTGTATGTAATGTACAAATGAACCAGATTGTATACACCTAGGACAAACAATATTCTAAATATTACCTCGATTTAAAAAGACTAAAAAATCGAACAAGAAATAATGGAATATTAACTTATGGGATTTTTTCCTAGCACATTCCATTCTAATTTACAACCTGGGAACACAACTTCCAGAAATGTTGTGCTGCCCTAGAAACCAGTTTTGGGAATGGCGAAATGCTGCCGCCTTGTGGCCGTTTCCCCCAACAGCACCTTTAAAGCCAGTAGTAGTGGTCACTAAATATTCACACTCATTACAAGCCTGTAAATGTCACCTGTTCTCAAAAAAATCCTGGGGTCAAAAATCGACGAAAAATTCAAAACAGGGCAGCCTTCCCAGAAGACCACTTCAAGTGGTTTATTGTACTCACAGTTTTTTTCTGTTTTCGTTTAACAGAAAGAAAACAAAGCATGGAAAAATGCTGAACATTAGGAATTATTAAAGACATGCAAATCCAAGTTACAAAAACCTATCAGCTCACACCAGTCATAATGGCCATCAGCAAAAATTCTGCAAACAATAAATGCTGAAGGGGTTGTGGAGAAATGCGCACCCTCGTTTCTAAGTGGGACATGGTAAGAACCAGTAATGAAAACACAAAGGAGGTGCCTTGATAAGGTAAATATTGAGCTACCATTCAATCAAGCATACCCACTGCTGGGCCTATCACCTGAGAGGATGAGAATCCAAAAGACACAGGGTGGCAATCCTGCACTCCAGCAATATTTACCACAGCCAACACTTGGAAGCAACAAAAATGTCTGTCAACAGAGGAAGGCACAAAGAAGAAGTGGTCCATGTACACAATGGAATATTACTCCAATTAAAAAAATATATAATTTCAATTTAGAAACCAAACGTAAGTTAGGAGACATCAGCTTTTGGGGGTCTGTCCGGGCACATTCCTCTCTAATATATAACCGAGGAACACCACTGGCAGGAGGGACTCTTTCCGTAATTCCCAGAATGGGGAAAGGAGAAATGCTGCCGCCCAATGGCTGATACCTTCAACAGCAGCTTTAAAATCTGTGCTAATGGTCACTTCATATGCACAAGTACTGGAGGGCTGTAAATGAAACCAGCCCTGAAAATGTCTTCAGGGAGGTAATGGCCAAAATATTTCAAAATGTGACACATACTTCAAGAAAACCATTTGAAGAGGTAAGCGCTACTCACAGCTTGAAAAAAAAGAGGACATGCCTGAAAGTTCAATTTCAAGGGATTATGAGATGCATGCAAATCCAACCTCAAAGAGGTGTCAGCTCACACCTGTCAGAATAAACATCAGCAGAAAAACTACAAACAATAAATGCTGAAAGGGTTGTGGACAAGGGCATACCCTCAAATTTAAGTGGAACATAACCTGGTAAGAGCCACTAATGAGAACAGAATGGAGACGCCTTTACAAGGTAAACATTTTGCTACCATATGAACCAACAGGCCCTCTCCTGGGCCTATAACCGAAGAAGACATAGTTGAAAGACACAGGCAGGCAAATGTGCATTTCAGCAGTGTTACAATAACCAAGACATGGAAGCAACCAAAAAGTCCATCAACAGGCGAGTGGACAAAGACAAACTGGTCCACGTACAGATGGAATATTAGCCAAGGAAAACAATGACACAATGCCATTTGCATCACCATCGATGAGTCTAGAAGTAATCACGCAACTTGTAGTAAGTCAGAAAGCGAAAGACACGTATCCTGTGATATCACTTATAGGTGTTACCTAAAAATTGATACCAGTGAAGATATTTCCACAGAGAAAGGCAATCACAGATTCATTAAACAAACTTATGGTTCACCAATGGAAAGGTGTGAGGATTGGATACATTAGGATGTCAGAGTTAACAGAGATATACAAACACAGGTGAAGTATATAATCACCAAAGACCTACGGAATACCAAGAGAAGACTACTCAACATTGTGTCATAACCTAAAATGGGAAAAGGATCCAAAGAAGAAAAGAGATAGGTATATGTGGAAAACAACCACATCTTGCACACCTCAAACAAGCAAAACTTTGTAATCACACTTGCTGTGATAAACAATGAAAATTAAATTTAAAAGAAGAACAATATTTAGTGAGATATAAACTTAAGGGGCTTTTTCCTGGCCCATTCCATTCTAATTTGCAACCTAGAACAGGACTTCCATTGAGGCTCTGTTTCCCTAGTAACCAGATTTGGTTAATGAGAACTGCTGCCGCCTTGTGGCCGTTTCACACAACAGCAGCTCTAACTGCAGCTGTAATGGTTACTTGATAGTCAAAATAATTGCAGGCCTGTAAATGACACCTGTCCTCAAAACAATCCTTCGGTCGTAAATCGAGCAAAAATCTCAAAAGACATCCATATTTCAAAACGACAATTTCAAGAGGCATATTTTATGCACATTTTATATTCTGTCTCTTTTTTGGTTATAGAAAAAGGCATGGAAAAACGCTCAACGTCAGGAATTAATAAAGCCATGCAAATCCGGTCTAGAAACACGTTCACCTCACAGCCGTCAGAAGGATCATCAGCAAAAAAGTCTACATAGTATAAATGCTGAAGGGGCTTTAGAGAACTGTGTACCCTCTAGCTGCTGATGGGATGTAACCTGGTAACAGCCAGTACAGAGAACAAAATGGAGGTGTGTTTAAAGGTAAAACTTGAGCTACTATGTGATCAGGTAGGCCCACTGATGGGCCTATCCGCTGAGTAGACCTGAATCAAAAAGACACAGGCTGGCAATCCTTCACTGCAGCAACATGTACCATAGCCAAGAGCTGGAAGAAACCAAAATGTCCATCAACAGAAAAATGCACCAAGAAGAAGTGGTCCATGTACACAATGGAATATTAGCCATGGAAAAGCATGGAACAATGCCGTTGGCACCACCATAGAAGGATCTAGAGATAATCACCCTACCTGAAGTAAGAAAGAAAACGAAAGACAGATATCCTATTACATCACTTATAGGTGTTACCTAAAAATTGATACCCATGAAATAATTTCCAAGAGAAGGACACTCATAGATTCAGAAAACCAAATTATGTTTAACCAAATGGAAAGGTGTAAGGAATGTATGAATTAGGATATGGGGGTTAACAGACATGTAGTAATACATATGAAATATATAATCACAAAATACCTATGGAATGCTAAAAGAGGTGTACTCAACACTCTGTAGTAACCTACACGGGAAAGGATCCAAAGATGAATAGATCAATACATTGATATAATGAACCAGATTCCATACACCTAGAAAAAACACAGTATTTTTATCCAATTTGCTGTGATAATAAGTAAAAATTAAATGTAAAAAACAAACAAGAAGGAAGGAGATATAAGCTCTTGGGAGTTTGCCGTGGCACATTCTGCTCTAATTTGCAGCTTACAAACACGATTTCCAGGAAACCTCTGTTGCCCAAAAACCCAGAGTTGGAAATGTAGAAATGCTGCCGCCTTGTGGCCGTTTCCCACAAGAGCGGCTTTAAAACCACAGCTAACGGTCACTTAACATTCACAAGGACTCAGGACAGTAAAGGACAACTGCCCTCAAAAATTCACAACTGGCAAAATTTTCAAGGAGATAGTAGGAAGAGGTAAATTTTACTCATTATTTTTCTAAAAACAAGGAAAATGGATAAAAGCTCAACAACATAAATTTTTAAACTCATGCAAATCTAGCCTACAAAAAGATTTCAACTCACACACGGCAACTACCATCAGCCAAAGGTCTACAAACAATAAATGCTGAAGGGGTTTTAGAGAACTGTGTACCCTCTAGCTGCTGGTGAGATGTAAAGTGGTAAGAGCCAATAGTGAGAACAGAAAGGAGCTGTGTTTAAAAGTAAAAATTGAGCCAGCATTCCATTCAGCAGGCCCACCGCTGAACCTCTCACCTGAAAATACCAGAGCCGAGAAGGCACAGACTGCAACAGCTTCACTGCAGGATTTTTCACAATAGCCAAGACACGGAAGCAACCAAAATGTCCATCAATGGATGAATGGATAAAGAAGTGGTCCATGTACATAATGGAATATTAGCCATGGAAAACAGTGAAACACTGCTCGTTGAGGCACCATTTATGAGCCTAGATATAATCTCAGAACATGCCGTAAGTCAGAAAGAAAAAGACATATAGTATGATATCACTTATAGGTGTTATCTAACAACTGACAAAAATGATAGCATTTTCACAGAGAAAGAAACTCACAGACTTAGAAAACAAACTATTCTTATGTAAATGGAAAGGTGGGCGGTATGGAAAATTAAGATTAGGGTTACCATATGTGTACATATACCTACTAAATACATTTATCAAAGAGACCGACCATATAGCAAGGGAGGTCAATGGAGCACTCTGCAATAATTTACATGGGAAGAGTATCTGTACATGAATATATTACATATGTGTGTGTGTGTGTGTGTGTGTGTGTGTATGTAATGTACAAATGAACCAGATTGTATACACCTAGGACAAACAATATTCTAAATATTACCTCGATTTAAAAAGACTAAAAAATCGAACAAGAAATAATGGAATATTAACTTATGGGATTTTTTCCTAGCACATTCCATTCTAATTTACAACCTGGGAACACAACTTCCAGAAATGTTGTGCTGCCCTAGAAACCAGTTTTGGGAATGGCGAAATGCTGCCGCCTTGTGGCCGTTTCCCCCAACAGCACCTTTAAAGCCAGTAGTAGTGGTCACTAAATATTCACACTCATTACAAGCCTGTAAATGTCACCTGTTCTCAAAAAAATCCTGGGGTCAAAAATCGACGAAAAATTCAAAACAGGGCAGCCTTCCCAGAAGACCACTTCAAGTGGTTTATTGTACTCACAGTTTTTTTCTGTTTTCGTTTAACAGAAAGAAAACAAAGCATGGAAAAATGCTGAACATTAGGAATTATTAAAGACATGCAAATCCAAGTTACAAAAACCTATCAGCTCACACCAGTCATAATGGCCATCAGCAAAAATTCTGCAAACAATAAATGCTGAAGGGGTTGTGGAGAAATGCGCACCCTCGTTTCTAAGTGGGACATGGTAAGAACCAGTAATGAAAACACAAAGGAGGTGCCTTGATAAGGTAAATATTGAGCTACCATTCAATCAAGCATACCCACTGCTGGGCCTATCACCTGAGAGGATGAGAATCCAAAAGACACAGGGTGGCAATCCTGCACTCCAGCAATATTTACCACAGCCAACACTTGGAAGCAACAAAAATGTCTGTCAACAGAGGAAGGCACAAAGAAGAAGTGGTCCATGTACACAATGGAATATTACTCCAATTAAAAAAATATATAATTTCAATTTAGAAACCAAACGTAAGTTAGGAGACATCAGGTTTTGGGGGTCTGTCCGGGCACATTCCTCTCTAATATATAACCGAGGAACACCACTGGCAGGAGGGACTCTTTCCGTAATTCCCAGAATGGGGAAAGGAGAAATGCTGCCGCCCAATGGCTGATACCTTCAACAGCAGCTTTAAAATCTGTGCTAATGGTCACTTCATATGCACAAGTACTGGAGGGCTGTAAATGAAACCAGCCCTGAAAATGTCTTCAGGGAGGTAATGGCCAAAATATTTCAAAATGTGACACATACTTCAAGAAAACCATTTGAAGAGGTAAGCGCTACTCACAGCTTGAAAAAAAAGAGGACATGCCTGAAAGTTCAATTTCAAGGGATTATGAGATGCATGCAAATCCAACCTCAAAGAGGTGTCAGCTCACACCTGTCAGAATAAACATCAGCAGAAAAACTACAAACAATAAATGCTGAAAGGGTTGTGGACAAGGGCATACCCTCAAATTTAAGTGGAACATAACCTGGTAAGAGCCACTAATGAGAACAGAATGGAGACGCCTTTACAAGGTAAACATTTTGCTACCATATGAACCAACAGGCCCTCTCCTGGGCCTATAACCGAAGAAGACATAGTTGAAAGACACAGGCAGGCAAATGTGCATTTCAGCAGTGTTACAATAACCAAGACATGGAAGCAACCAAAAAGTCCATCAACAGGCGAGTGGACAAAGACAAACTGGTCCACGTACAGATGGAATATTAGCCAAGGAAAACAATGACACAATGCCATTTGCATCACCATAGATGAGTCTAGAAGTAATCACGCAACTTGTAGTAAGTCAGAAAGCGAAAGACACGTATCCTGTGATATCACTTATAGGTGTTACCTAAAAATTGATACCAGTGAAGATATTTCCACAGAGAAAGGCAATCACAGATTCATCAAACAAACTTATGGTTCACCAATGGAAAGGTGTGAGGATTGGATACATTAGGATGTCAGAGTTAACAGAGATATACAAACACAGGTGAAGTATATAATCACCAAAGGCCTACGGAATACCAAGAGAAGACTACTCAACATTGTGTCATAACCTAAAATGGGAAAAGGATCCAAAGAAGAAAAGAGATAGGTATATGTGGAAAACAACCACATCTTGCACACCTCAAACAAGCAAAACTTTGTAATCACACTTGCTGTGATAAACAATGAAAATTAAATTTAAAAGAAGAACAATATTTAGTGAGATATAAACTTAAGGGGCTTTTTCCTGGCCCATTCCATTCTAATTTGCAACCTAGAACAGGACTTCCATTGAGGCTCTGTTTCCCTAGTAACCAGATTTGGTTAATGAGAACTGCTGCCGCCTTGTGGCCGTTTCACACAACAGCAGCTCTAACTGCAGCTGTAATGGTTACTTGATAGTCAAAATAATTGCAGGCCTGTAAATGACACCTGTCCTCAAAACAATCCTTCGGTCGTAAATCGAGCAAAAATCTCAAAAGACATCCATATTTCAAAACGACAATTTCAAGAGGCATATTTTATGCACATTTTATATTCTGTCTCTTTTTTGGTTATAGAAAAAGGCATGGAAAAACATTCAACGTCAGGAATTAATAAAGCCATGCAAATCCGGTCTAGAAACACGTTCACCTCACAGCCGTCAGAAGGATCATCAGCAAAAAAGTCTACATAGTATAAATGCTGAAGGGGCTTTAGAGAACTGTGTACCCTCTAGCTGCTGATGGGATGTAACCTGGTAACAGCCAGTACAGAGAACAAAATGGAGGTGTGTTTAAAGGTAAAACTTGAGCTACTATGTGATCAGGTAGGCCCACTGATGGGCCTATCCGCTGAGTAGACCTGAATCAAAAAGACACAGGCTGGCAATCCTTCACTGCAGCAACATGTACCATAGCCAAGAGCTGGAAGAAACCAAAATGTCCATCAACAGAAAAATGCACCAAGAAGAAGTGGTCCATGTACACAATGGAATATTAGCCATGGAAAAGCATGGAACAATGCCTTTGGCACCACCATAGAAGGATCTAGAGATAATCACCCTACCTGAAGTAAGAAAGAAAACGAAAGACAGATATCCTCTTACATCACTTATAGGTGTTACCTAAAAATTGATACCCATGAAATAATTTCCAAGAGAAGGACACTCATAGATTCAGAAAACCAAATTATGTTTAACCAAATGGAAAGGTGTAAGGAATGTATGAATTAGGATATGGGGGTTAACAGACATGTAGTAATACATATGAAATATATAATCACAAAATACCTATGGAATGCTAAAAGAGGTGTACTCAACACTCTGTAGTAACCTACACGGGAAAGGATCCAAAGATGAATAGATCAATACATTGATATAATGAACCAGATTCCATACACCTAGAAAAAACACAGTATTTTTATCCAATTTGCTGTGATAATAAATAAAAATTAAATGTAAAAAACAAACAAGAAGGAAGGAGATATAAGCTCTTGGGAGTTTGCCGTGGCACATTCTGCTCTAATTTGCAGCTTACAAACACGATTTCCAGGAAACCTCTGTTGCCCAAAAACCCAGAGTTGGAAATGTAGAAATGCTGCCGCCTTGTGGCCGTTTCCCACAAGAGCGGCTTTAAAACCACAGCTAACGGTCACTTAACATTCACAAGGACTCAGGACAGTAAAGGACAACTACCCTCAAAAATTCACAACTGGCAAAATTTTCAAGGAGATAGTAGGAAGAGGTAAATTTTACTCATTATTTTTCTAAAAACAAGGAAAATGGATAAAAGCTCAACAACATAAATTTTTAAACTCATGCAAATCTAGCCTACAAAAAGATTTCAACTCACACACGGCAACTACCATCAGCCAAAGGTCTACAAACAATAAATGCTGAAGGGGTTTTAGAGAACTGTGTACCCTCTAGCTGCTGGTGAGATGTAAAGTGGTAAGAGCCAATAGTGAGAACAGAAAGGAGCTGTGTTTAAAAGTAAAAATTGAGCCAGCATTCCATTCAGCAGGCCCACCGCTGAACCTCTCACCTGAAAATACCAGAGCCGAGAAGGCACAGACTGCAACAGCTTCACTGCAGGATTTTTCACAATAGCCAAGACACGGAAGCAACCAAAATGTCCATCAATGGATGAATGGATAAAGAAGTGGTCCATGTACATAATGGAATATTAGCCATGGAAAACAGTGAAACACTGCTCGTTGAGGCACCATTTATGAGCCTAGATATAATCTCAGAACATGCCGTAAGTCAGAAAGAAAAAGACATATAGTATGATATCACTTATAGGCGTTATCTAACAACTGACAAAAATGATAGCATTTTCACAGAGAAAGAAACTCACAGACTTAGAAAACAAACTATTCTTATGTAAATGGAAAGGTGGGCGGTATGGAAAATTAAGATTAGGGTTACCATATGTGTACATATACCTACTAAATACATTTATCAAAGAGACCGACCATATAGCAAGGGAGGTCAATGGAGCACTCTGCAATAATTTACATGGGAAGAGTATCTGTACATGAATATATTACATATGTGTGTGTGTGTGTGTGTGTGTGTGTGTATGTAATGTACAAATGAACCAGATTGTATACACCTAGGACAAACAATATTCTAAATATTACCTCGATTTAAAAAGACTAAAAAATCGAACAAGAAATAATGGAATATTAACTTATGGGATTTTTTCCTAGCACATTCCATTCTAATTTACAACCTGGGAACACAACTTCCAGAAATGTTGTGCTGCCCTAGAAACCAGTTTTGGGAATGGAGAAATGCTGCCGCCTTGTGGCCGTTTCCCCCAACAGCACCTTTAAAGCCAGTAGTAGTGGTCACTAAATATTCACACTCATTACAAGCCTGTAAATGTCACCTGTTCTCAAAAAAATCCTGGGGTCAAAAATCGACGAAAAATTCAAAACAGGGCAGCCTTCCCAGAAGACCACTTCAAGTGGTTTATTGTACTCACAGTTTTTTTCTGTTTTCGTTTAACAGAAAGAAAACAAAGCATGGAAAAATGCTGAACATTAGGAATTATTAAAGACATGCAAATCCAAGTTACAAAAACCTATCAGCTCACACCAGTCATAATGGCCATCAGCAAAAATTCTGCAAACAATAAATGCTGAAGGGGTTGTGGAGAAATGTGCACCCTCGTTTCTAAGTGGGACATGGTAAGAACCAGTAATGAAAACACAAAGGAGGTGCCTTGATAAGGTAAATATTGAGCTACCATTCAATCAAGCATACCCACTGCTGGGCCTATCACCTGAGAGGATGAGAATCCAAAAGACACAGGGTGGCAATCCTGCACTCCAGCAATATTTACCACAGCCAACACTTGGAAGCAACAAAAATGTCTGTCAACAGAGGAAGGCACAAAGAAGAAGTGGTCCATGTACACAATGGAATATTACTCCAATTAAAAAAATATATAATTTCAATTTAGAAACCAAACGTAAGTTAGGAGACATCAGCTTTTGGGGGTCTGTCCGGGCACATTCCTCTCTAATATATAACCGAGGAACACCACTGGCAGGAGGGACTCTTTCCGTAATTCCCAGAATGGGGAAAGGAGAAATGCTGCCGCCCAATGGCTGATACCTTCAACAGCAGCTTTAAAATCTGTGCTAATGGTCACTTCATATGCACAAGTACTGGAGGGCTGTAAATGAAACCAGCCCTGAAAATGTCTTCAGGGAGGTAATGGCCAAAATATTTCAAAATGTGACACATACTTCAAGAAAACCATTTGAAGAGGTAAGCGCTACTCACAGCTTGAAAAAAAAGAGGACATGCCTGAAAGTTCAATTTCAAGGGATTATGAGATGCATGCAAATCCAACCTCAAAGAGGTGTCAGCTCACACCTGTCAGAATAAACATCAGCAGAAAAACTACAAACAATAAATGCTGAAAGGGTTGTGGACAAGGGCATACCCTCAAATTTAAGTGGAACATAACCTGGTAAGAGCCACTAATGAGAACAGAATGGAGACGCCTTTACAAGGTAAACATTTTGCTACCATATGAACCAACAGGCCCTCTCCTGGGCCTATAACCGAAGAAGACATAGTTGAAAGACACAGGCAGGCAAATGTGCATTTCAGCAGTGTTACAATAACCAAGACATGGAAGCAACCAAAAAGTCCATCAACAGGCGAGTGGACAAAGACAAACTGGTCCACGTACAGATGGAATATTAGCCAAGGAAAACAATGACACAATGCCATTTGCATCACCATAGATGAGTCTAGAAGTAATCACGCAACTTGTAGTAAGTCAGAAAGCGAAAGACACGTATCCTGTGATATCACTTATAGGTGTTACCTAAAAATTGATACCAGTGAAGATATTTCCACAGAGAAAGGCAATCACAGATTCATTAAACAAACTTATGGTTCACCAATGGAAAGGTGTGAGGATTGGATACATTAGGATGTCAGAGTTAACAGAGATATACAAACACAGGTGAAGTATATAATCACCAAAGACCTACGGAATACCAAGAGAAGACTACTCAACATTGTGTCATAACCTAAAATGGGAAAAGGATCCAAAGAAGAAAAGAGATAGGTATATGTGGAAAACAACCACATCTTGCACACCTCAAACAAGCAAAACTTTGTAATCACACTTGCTGTGATAAACAATGAAAATTAAATTTAAAAGAAGAACAATATTTAGTGAGATATAAACTTAAGGGGCTTTTTCCTGGCCCATTCCATTCTAATTTGCAACCTAGAACAGGACTTCCATTGAGGCTCTGTTTCCCTAGTAACCAGATTTGGTTAATGAGAACTGCTGCCGCCTTGTGGCCGTTTCACACAACAGCAGCTCTAACTGCAGCTGTAATGGTTACTTGATAGTCAAAATAATTGCAGGCCTGTAAATGACACCTGTCCTCAAAACAATCCTTCGGTCGTAAATCGAGCAAAAATCTCAAAAGACATCCATATTTCAAAACGACAATTTCAAGAGGCATATTTTATGCACATTTTATATTCTGTCTCTTTTTTTGTTATAGAAAAAGGCATGGAAAAACGCTCAACGTCAGGAATTAATAAAGCCATGCAAATCCGGTCTAGAAACACGTTCACCTCACAGCCGTCAGAAGGATCATCAGCAAAAAAGTCTACATAGTATAAATGCTGAAGGGGCTTTAGAGAACTGTGTACCCTCTAGCTGCTGATGGGATGTAACCTGGTAACAGCCAGTACAGAGAACAAAATGGAGGTGTGTTTAAAGGTAAAACTTGAGCTACTATGTGATCAGGTAGGCCCACTGATGGGCCTATCCGCTGAGTAGACCTGAATCAAAAAGACACAGGCTGGCAATCCTTCACTGCAGCAACATGTACCATAGCCAAGAGCTGGAAGAAACCAAAATGTCCATCAACAGAAAAATGCACCAAGAAGAAGTGGTCCATGTACACAATGGAATATTAGCCATGGAAAAGCATGGAACAATGCCGTTGGCACCACCATAGAAGGATCTAGAGATAATCACCCTACCTGAAGTAAGAAAGAAAACGAAAGACAGATATCCTATTACATCACTTATAGGTGTTACCTAAAAATTGATACCCATGAAATAATTTCCAAGAGAAGGACACTCATAGATTCAGAAAACCAAATTATGTTTAACCAAATGGAAAGGTGTAAGGAATGTATGAATTAGGATATGGGGGTTAACAGACATGTAGTAATACATATGAAATATATAATCACAAAATACCTATGGAATGCTAAAAGAGGTGTACTCAACACTCTGTAGTAACCTACACGGGAAAGGATCCAAAGATGAATAGATCAATACATTGATATAATGAACCAGATTCCATACACCTAGAAAAAACACAGTATTTTTATCCAATTTGCTGTGATAATAAATAAAAATTAAATGTAAAAAACAAACAAGAAGGAAGGAGATATAAGCTCTTGGGAGTTTGCCGTGGCACATTCTGCTCTAATTTGCAGCTTACAAACACGATTTCCAGGAAACCTCTGTTGCCCAAAAACCCAGAGTTGGAAATGTAGAAATGCTGCCGCCTTGTGGCCGTTTCCCACAAGAGCGGCTTTAAAACCACAGCTAACGGTCACTTAACATTCACAAGGACTCAGGACAGTAAAGGACAACTGCCCTCAAAAATTCACAACTGGCAAAATTTTCAAGGAGATAGTAGGAAGAGGTAAATTTTACTCATTATTTTTCTAAAAACAAGGAAAATGGATAAAAGCTCAACAACATAAATTTTTAAACTCATGCAAATCTAGCCTACAAAAAGATTTCAACTCACACACGGCAACTACCATCAGCCAAAGGTCTACAAACAATAAATGCTGAAGGGGTTTTAGAGAACTGTGTACCCTCTAGCTGCTGGTGAGATGTAAAGTGGTAAGAGCCAATAGTGAGAACAGAAAGGAGCTGTGTTTAAAAGTAAAAATTGAGCCAGCATTCCATTCAGCAGGCCCACCGCTGAACCTCTCACCTGAAAATACCAGAGCCGAGAAGGCACAGACTGCAACAGCTTCACTGCAGGATTTTTCACAATAGCCAAGACACGGAAGCAACCAAAATGTCCATCAATGGATGAATGGATAAAGAAGTGGTCCATGTACATAATGGAATATTAGCCATGGAAAACAGTGAAACACTGCTCGTTGAGGCACCATTTATGAGCCTAGATATAATCTCAGAACATGCCGTAAGTCAGAAAGAAAAAGACATATAGTATGATATCACTTATAGGTGTTATCTAACAACTGACAAAAATGATAGCATTTTCACAGAGAAAGAAACTCACAGACTTAGAAAACAAACTATTCTTATGTAAATGGAAAGGTGGGCGGTATGGAAAATTAAGATTAGGGTTACCATATGTGTACATATACCTACTAAATACATTTATCAAAGAGACCGACCATATAGCAAGGGAGGTCAATGGAGCACTCTGCAATAATTTACATGGGAAGAGTATCTGTACATGAATATATTACATATGTGTGTGTGTGTGTGTGTGTGTGTGTGTATGTAATGTACAAATGAACCAGATTGTATACACCTAGGACAAACAATATTCTAAATATTACCTCGATTTAAAAAGACTAAAAAATCGAACAAGAAATAATGGAATATTAACTTATGGGATTTTTTCCTAGCACATTCCATTCTAATTTACAACCTGGGAACACAACTTCCAGAAATGTTGTGCTGCCCTAGAAACCAGTTTTGGGAATGGCGAAATGCTGCCGCCTTGTGGCCGTTTCCCCCAACAGCACCTTTAAAGCCAGTAGTAGTGGTCACTAAATATTCACACTCATTACAAGCCTGTAAATGTCACCTGTTCTCAAAAAAATCCTGGGGTCAAAAATCGACGAAAAATTCAAAACAGGGCAGCCTTCCCAGAAGACCACTTCAAGTGGTTTATTGTACTCACAGTTTTTTTCTGTTTTCGTTTAACAGAAAGAAAACAAAGCATGGAAAAATGCTGAACATTAGGAATTATTAAAGACATGCAAATCCAAGTTACAAAAACCTATCAGCTCACACCAGTCATAATGGCCATCAGCAAAAATTCTGCAAACAATAAATGCTGAAGGGGTTGTGGAGAAATGCGCACCCTCGTTTCTAAGTGGGACATGGTAAGAACCAGTAATGAAAACACAAAGGAGGTGCCTTGATAAGGTAAATATTGAGCTACCATTCAATCAAGCATACCCACTGCTGGGCCTATCACCTGAGAGGATGAGAATCCAAAAGACACAGGGTGGCAATCCTGCACTCCAGCAATATTTACCACAGCCAACACTTGGAAGCAACAAAAATGTCTGTCAACAGAGGAAGGCACAAAGAAGAAGTGGTCCATGTACACAATGGAATATTACTCCAATTAAAAAAATATATAATTTCAATTTAGAAACCAAACGTAAGTTAGGAGACATCAGCTTTTGGGGGTCTGTCCGGGCACATTCCTCTCTAATATATAACCGAGGAACACCACTGGCAGGAGGGACTCTTTCCGTAATTCCCAGAATGGGGAAAGGAGAAATGCTGCCGCCCAATGGCTGATACCTTCAACAGCAGCTTTAAAATCTGTGCTAATGGTCACTTCATATGCACAAGTACTGGAGGGCTGTAAATGAAACCAGCCCTGAAAATGTCTTCAGGGAGGTAATGGCCAAAATATTTCAAAATGTGACACATACTTCAAGAAAACCATTTGAAGAGGTAAGCGCTACTCACAGCTTGAAAAAAAAGAGGACATGCCTGAAAGTTCAATTTCAAGGGATTATGAGATGCATGCAAATCCAACCTCAAAGAGGTGTCAGCTCACACCTGTCAGAATAAACATCAGCAGAAAAACTACAAACAATAAATGCTGAAAGGGTTGTGGACAAGGGCATACCCTCAAATTTAAGTGGAACATAACCTGGTAAGAGCCACTAATGAGAACAGAATGGAGACGCCTTTACAAGGTAAACATTTTGCTACCATATGAACCAACAGGCCCTCTCCTGGGCCTATAACCGAAGAAGACATAGTTGAAAGACACAGGCAGGCAAATGTGCATTTCAGCAGTGTTACAATAACCAAGACATGGAAGCAACCAAAAAGTCCATCAACAGGCGAGTGGACAAAGACAAACTGGTCCACGTACAGATGGAATATTAGCCAAGGAAAACAATGACACAATGCCATTTGCATCACCATAGATGAGTCTAGAAGTAATCACGCAACTTGTAGTAAGTCAGAAAGCGAAAGACACGTATCCTGTGATATCACTTATAGGTGTTACCTAAAAATTGATACCAGTGAAGATATTTCCACAGAGAAAGGCAATCACAGATTCATTAAACAAACTTATGGTTCACCAATGGAAAGGTGTGAGGATTGGATACATTAGGATGTCAGAGTTAACAGAGATATACAAACACAGGTGAAGTATATAATCACCAAAGACCTACGGAATACCAAGAGAAGACTACTCAACATTGTGTCATAACCTAAAATGGGAAAAGGATCCAAAGAAGAAAAGAGATAGGTATATGTGGAAAACAACCACATCTTGCACACCTCAAACAAGCAAAACTTTGTAATCACACTTGCTGTGATAAACAATGAAAATTAAATTTAAAAGAAGAACAATATTTAGTGAGATATAAACTTAAGGGGCTTTTTCCTGGCCCATTCCATTCTAATTTGCAACCTAGAACAGGACTTCCATTGAGGCTCTGTTTCCCTAGTAACCAGATTTGGTTAATGAGAACTGCTGCCGCCTTGTGGCCGTTTCACACAACAGCAGCTCTAACTGCAGCTGTAATGGTTACTTGATAGTCAAAATAATTGCAGGCCTGTAAATGACACCTGTCCTCAAAACAATCCTTCGGTCGTAAATCGAGCAAAAATCTCAAAAGACATCCATATTTCAAAACGACAATTTCAAGAGGCATATTTTATGCACATTTTATATTCTGTCTCTTTTTTGGTTATAGAAAAAGGCATGGAAAAACGCTCAACGTCAGGAATTAATAAAGCCATGCAAATCCGGTCTAGAAACACGTTCACCTCACAGCCGTCAGAAGGATCATCAGCAAAAAAGTCTACATAGTATAAATGCTGAAGGGGCTTTAGAGAACTGTGTACCCTCTAGCTGCTGATGGGATGTAACCTGGTAACAGCCAGTACAGAGAACAAAATGGAGGTGTGTTTAAAGGTAAAACTTGAGCTACTATGTGATCAGGTAGGCCCACTGATGGGCCTATCCGCTGAGTAGACCTGAATCAAAAAGACACAGGCTGGCAATCCTTCACTGCAGCAACATGTACCATAGCCAAGAGCTGGAAGAAACCAAAATGTCCATCAACAGAAAAATGCACCAAGAAGAAGTGGTCCATGTACACAATGGAATATTAGCCATGGAAAAGCATGGAACAATGCCGTTGGCACCACCATAGAAGGATCTAGAGATAATCACCCTACCTGAAGTAAGAAAGAAAACGAAAGACAGATATCCTATTACATCACTTATAGGTGTTACCTAAAAATTGATACCCATGAAATAATTTCCAAGAGAAGGACACTCATAGATTCAGAAAACCAAATTATGTTTAACCAAATGGAAAGGTGTAAGGAATGTATGAATTAGGATATGGGGGTTAACAGACATGTAGTAATACATATGAAATATATAATCACAAAATACCTATGGAATGCTAAAAGAGGTGTACTCAACACTCTGTAGTAACCTACACGGGAAAGGATCCAAAGATGAATAGATCAATACATTGATATAATGAACCAGATTCCATACACCCAGAAAAAACACAGTATTTTTATCCAATTTGCTGTGATAATAAATAAAAATTAAATGTAAAAAACAAACAAGAAGGAAGGAGATATAAGCTCTTGGGAGTTTGCCGTGGCACATTCTGCTCTGATTTGCAGCTTACAAACACGATTTCCAGGAAACCTCTGTTGCCCAAAAACCCAGAGTTGGAAATGTAGAAATGCTGCCGCCTTGTGGCCGTTTCCCACAAGAGCGGCTTTAAAACCACAGCTAACGGTCACTTAACATTCACAAGGACTCAGGACAGTAAAGGACAACTGCCCTCAAAAATTCACAACTGGCAAAATTTTCAAGGAGATAGTAGGAAGAGGTAAATTTTACTCATTATTTTTCTAAAAACAAGGAAAATGGATAAAAGCTCAACAACATAAATTTTTAAACTCATGCAAATCTAGCCTACAAAAAGATTTCAACTCACACACGGCAACTACCATCAGCCAAAGGTCTACAAACAATAAATGCTGAAGGGGTTTTAGAGAACTCTGTACCCTCTAGCTGCTGGTGAGATGTAAAGTGGTAAGAGCCAATAGTGAGAACAGAAAGGAGCTGTGTTTAAAAGTAAAAATTGAGCCAGCATTCCATTCAGCAGGCCCACCGCTGAACCTCTCACCTGAAAATACCAGAGCCGAGAAGGCACAGACTGCAACAGCTTCACTGCAGGATTTTTCACAATAGCCAAGACACGGAAGCAACCAAAATGTCCATCAATGGATGAATGGATAAAGAAGTGGTCCATGTACATAATGGAATATTAGCCATGGAAAACAGTGAAACACTGCTCGTTGAGGCACCATTTATGAGCCTAGATATAATCTCAGAACATGCCGTAAGTCAGAAAGAAAAAGACATATAGTATGATATCACTTATAGGCGTTATCTAACAACTGACAAAAATGATAGCATTTTCACAGAGAAAGAAACTCACAGACTTAGAAAACAAACTATTCTTATGTAAATGGAAAGGTGGGCGGTATGGAAAATTAAGATTAGGGTTACCATATGTGTACATATACCTACTAAATACATTTATCAAAGAGACCGACCATATAGCAAGGGAGGTCAATGGAGCACTC
Organism: Orcinus orca; assembly: GCF_937001465.1. Taxonomy (NCBI): domain Eukaryota; kingdom Metazoa; phylum Chordata; class Mammalia; order Artiodactyla; family Delphinidae; genus Orcinus; species Orcinus orca. The sequence continues at coordinate 47,605,253 of NC_064561.1, read as the reverse complement.
TGCAATAATTTACATGGGAAGAGTATCTGTACATGAATATATTACATATGTGTGTGTGTGTGTGTGTGTGTGTGTATATGTAATGTACAAATGAACCAGATTGTATACACCTAGGACAAACAATATTCTAAATATTACCTCGATTTAAAAAGACTAAAAAATCGAACAAGAAATAATGGAATATTAACTTATGGGATTTTTTCCTAGCACATTCCATTCTAATTTACAACCTGGGAACACAACTTCCAGAAATGTTGTGCTGCCCTAGAAACCAGTTTTGGGAATGGCGAAATGCTGCCGCCTTGTGGCCGTTTCCCCCAACAGCACCTTTAAAGCCAGTAGTAGTGGTCACTAAATATTCACACTCATTACAAGCCTGTAAATGTCACCTGTTCTCAAAAAAATCCTGGGGTCAAAAATCGACGAAAAATTCAAAACAGGGCAGCCTTCCCAGAAGACCACTTCAAGTGGTTTATTGTACTCACAGTTTTTTTCTGTTTTCGTTTAACAGAAAGAAAACAAAGCATGGAAAAATGCTGAACATTAGGAATTATTAAAGACATGCAAATCCAAGTTACAAAAACCTATCAGCTCACACCAGTCATAATGGCCGTCAGCAAAAATTCTGCAAACAATAAATGCTGAAGGGGTTGTGGAGAAATGCGCACCCTCGTTTCTAAGTGGGACATGGTAAGAACCAGTAATGAAAACACAAAGGAGGTGCCTTGATAAGGTAAATATTGAGCTACCATTCAATCAAGCATACCCACTGCTGGGCCTATCACCTGAGAGGATGAGAATCCAAAAGACACAGGGTGGCAATCCTGCACTCCAGCAATATTTACCACAGCCAACACTTGGAAGCAACAAAAATGTCTGTCAACAGAGGAAGGCACAAAGAAGAAGTGGTCCATGTACACAATGGAATATTACTCCAATTAAAAAAATATATAATTTCAATTTAGAAACCAAACGTAAGTTAGGAGACATCAGCTTTTGGGGGTCTGTCCGGGCACATTCCTCTCTAATATATAACCGAGGAACACCACTGGCAGGAGGGACTCTTTCCGTAATTCCCAGAATGGGGAAAGGAGAAATGCTGCCGCCCAATGGCTGATACCTTCAACAGCAGCTTTAAAATCTGTGCTAATGGTCACTTCATATGCACAAGTACTGGAGGGCTGTAAATGAAACCAGCCCTGAAAATGTCTTCAGGGAGGTAATGGCCAAAATATTTCAAAATGTGACACATACTTCAAGAAAACCATTTGAAGAGGTAAGCGCTACTCACAGCTTGAAAAAAAAGAGGACATGCCTGAAAGTTCAATTTCAAGGGATTATGAGATGCATGCAAATCCAACCTCAAAGAGGTGTCAGCTCACACCTGTCAGAATAAACATCAGCAGAAAAACTACAAACAATAAATGCTGAAAGGGTTGTGGACAAGGGCATACCCTCAAATTTAAGTGGAACATAACCTGGTAAGAGCCACTAATGAGAACAGAATGGAGACGCCTTTACAAGGTAAACATTTTGCTACCATATGAACCAACAGGCCCTCTCCTGGGCCTATAACCGAAGAAGACATAGTTGAAAGACACAGGCAGGCAAATGTGCATTTCAGCAGTGTTACAATAACCAAGACATGGAAGCAACCAAAAAGTCCATCAACAGGCGAGTGGACAAAGACAAACTGGTCCACGTACAGATGGAATATTAGCCAAGGAAAACAATGACACAATGCCATTTGCATCACCATAGATGAGTCTAGAAGTAATCACGCAACTTGTAGTAAGTCAGAAAGCGAAAGACACGTATCCTGTGATATCACTTATAGGTGTTACCTAAAAATTGATACCAGTGAAGATATTTCCACAGAGAAAGGCAATCACAGATTCATCAAACAAACTTATGGTTCACCAATGGAAAGGTGTGAGGATTGGATACATTAGGATGTCAGAGTTAACAGAGATATACAAACACAGGTGAAGTATATAATCACCAAAGACCTACGGAATACCAAGAGAAGACTACTCAACATTGTGTCATAACCTAAAATGGGAAAAGGATCCAAAGAAGAAAAGAGATAGGTATATGTGGAAAACAACCACATCTTGCACACCTAAAACAAGCAAAACTTTGTAATCACACTTGCTGTGATAAACAATGAAAATTAAATTTAAAAGAAGAACAATATTTAGTGAGATATAAACTTAAGGGGCTTTTTCCTGGCCCATTCCATTCTAATTTGCAACCTAGAACAGGACTTCCATTGAGGCTCTGTTTCCCTAGTAACCAGATTTGGTTAATGAGAACTGCTGCCGCCTTGTGGCCGTTTCACACAACAGCAGCTCTAACTGCAGCTGTAATGGTTACTTGATAGTCAAAATAATTGCAGGCCTGTAAATGACACCTGTCCTCAAAACAATCCTTCGGTCGTAAATCGAGCAAAAATCTCAAAAGACATCCATATTTCAAAACGACAATTTCAAGAGGCATATTTTATGCACATTTTATATTCTGTCTCTTTTTTGGTTGTAGAAAAAGGCATGGAAAAACGTTCAACGTCAGGAATTAATAAAGCCATGCAAATCCGGTCTAGAAACACGTTCACCTCACAGCCGTCAGAAGGATCATCAGCAAAAAAGTCTACATAGTATAAATGCTGAAGGGGTTTTAGAGAACTGTGTACCCTCTAGCTGCTGATGGGATGTAACCTGGTAACAGCCAGTACAGAGAACAAAATGGAGGTGTGTTTAAAGGTAAAACTTGAGCTACTATGTGATCAGGTAGGCCCACTGATGGGCCTATCCGCTGAGTAGACCTGAATCAAAAAGACACAGGCTGGCAATCCTTCACTGCAGCAACATGTACCATAGCCAAGAGCTGGAAGAAACCAAAATGTCCATCAACAGAAAAATGCACCAAGAAGAAGTGGTCCATGTACACAATGGAATATTAGCCATGGAAAAGCATGGAACAATGCCGTTGGCACCACCATAGAAGGATCTAGAGATAATCACCCTACCTGAAGTAAGAAAGAAAACGAAAGACAGATATCCTCTTACATCACTTATAGGTGTTACCTAAAAATTGATACCCATGAAATAATTTCCAAGAGAAGGACACTCATAGATTCAGAAAACCAAATTATGTTTAACCAAATGGAAAGGTGTAAGGAATGTATGAATTAGGATATGGGGGTTAACAGACATGTAGTAATACATATGAAATATATAATCACAAAATACCTATGGAATGCTAAAAGAGGTGTACTCAACACTCTGTAGTAACCTACACGGGAAAGGATCCAAAGATGAATAGATCAATACATTGATATAATGAACCAGATTCCATACACCTAGAAAAAACACAGTATTTTTATCCAATTTGCTGTGATAATAAATAAAAATTAAATGTAAAAAACAAACAAGAAGGAAGGAGATATAAGCTCTTGGGAGTTTGCCGTGGCACATTCTGCTCTAATTTGCAGCTTACAAACACGATTTCCAGGAAACCTCTGTTGCCCAAAAACCCAGAGTTGGAAATGTAGAAATGCTGCCGCCTTGTGGCCGTTTCCCACAAGAGTGGCTTTAAAACCACAGCTAACGGTCACTTAACATTCACAAGGACTCAGGACAGTAAAGGACAACTACCCTCAAAAATTCACAACTGGCAAAATTTTCAAGGAGATAGTAGGAAGAGGTAAATTTTACTCATTATTTTTCTAAAAACAAGGAAAATGGATAAAAGCTCAACAACATAAATTTTTAAACTCATGCAAATCTAGCCTACAAAAAGATTTCAACTCACACACGGCAACTACCATCAGCCAAAGGTCTACAAACAATAAATGCTGAAGGGGTTTTAGAGAACTGTGTACCCTCTAGCTGCTGGTGAGATGTAAAGTGGTAAGAGCCAATAGTGAGAACAGAAAGGAGCTGTGTTTAAAAGTAAAAATTGAGCCAGCATTCCATTCAGCAGGCCCACCGCTGAACCTCTCACCTGAAAATACCAGAGCCGAGAAGGCACAGACTGCAACAGCTTCACTGCAGGATTTTTCACAATAGCCAAGACACGGAAGCAACCAAAATGTCCATCAATGGATGAATGGATAAAGAAGTGGTCCATGTACATAATGGAATATTAGCCATGGAAAACAGTGAAACACTGCTCGTTGAGGCACCATTTATGAGCCTAGATATAATCTCAGAACATGCCGTAAGTCAGAAAGAAAAAGACATATAGTATGATATCACTTATAGGCGTTATCTAACAACTGACAAAAATGATAGCATTTTCACAGAGAAAGAAACTCACAGACTTAGAAAACAAACTATTCTTATGTAAATGGAAAGGTGGGCGGTATGGAAAATTAAGATTAGGGTTACCATATGTGTACATATACCTACTAAATACATTTATCAAAGAGACCGACCATATAGCAAGGGAGGTCAATGGAGCACTCTGCAATAATTTACATGGGAAGAGTATCTGTACATGAATATATTACATATGTGTGTGTGTGTGTGTGTGTGTGTGTGTGTATGTAATGTACAAATGAACCAGATTGTATACACCTAGGACAAACAATATTCTAAATATTACCTCGATTTAAAAAGACTAAAAAATCGAACAAGAAATAATGGAATATTAACTTATGGGATTTTTTCCTAGCACATTCCATTCTAATTTACAACCTGGGAACACAACTTCCAGAAATGTTGTGCTGCCCTAGAAACCAGTTTTGGGAATGGAGAAATGCTGCCGCCTTGTGGCCGTTTCCCCCAACAGCACCTTTAAAGCCAGTAGTAGTGGTCACTAAATATTCACACTCATTACAAGCCTGTAAATGTCACCTGTTCTCAAAAAAATCCTGGGGTCAAAAATCGACGAAAAATTCAAAACAGGGCAGCCTTCCCAGAAGACCACTTCAAGTGGTTTATTGTACTCATAGTTTTTTTCTGTTTTCGTTTAACAGAAAGAAAACAAAGCATGGAAAAATGCTGAACATTAGGAATTATTAAAGACATGCAAATCCAAGTTACAAAAACCTATCAGCTCACACCAGTCATAATGGCCATCAGCAAAAATTCTGCAAACAATAAATGCTGAAGGGGTTGTGGAGAAATGCGCACCCTCGTTTCTAAGTGGGACATGGTAAGAACCAGTAATGAAAACACAAAGGAGGTGCCTTGATAAGGTAAATATTGAGCTACCATTCAATCAAGCATACCCACTGCTGGGCCTATCACCTGAGAGGATGAGAATCCAAAAGACACAGGGTGGCAATCCTGCACTCCAGCAATATTTACCACAGCCAACACTTGGAAGCAACAAAAATGTCTGTCAACAGAGGAAGGCACAAAGAAGAAGTGGTCCATGTACACAATGGAATATTACTCCAATTAAAAAAATATATAATTTCAATTTAGAAACCAAACGTAAGTTAGGAGACATCAGCTTTTGGGGGTCTGTCCGGGCACATTCCTCTCTAATATATAACCGAGGAACACCACTGGCAGGAGGGACTCTTTCCGTAATTCCCAGAATGGGGAAAGGAGAAATGCTGCCGCCCAATGGCTGATACCTTCAACAGCAGCTTTAAAATCTGTGCTAATGGTCACTTCATATGCACAAGTACTGGAGGGCTGTAAATGAAACCAGCCCTGAAAATGTCTTCAGGGAGGTAATGGCCAAAATATTTCAAAATGTGACACATACTTCAAGAAAACCATTTGAAGAGGTAAGCGCTACTCACAGCTTGAAAAAAAAGAGGACATGCCTGAAAGTTCAATTTCAAGGGATTATGAGATGCATGCAAATCCAACCTCAAAGAGGTGTCAGCTCACACCTGTCAGAATAAACATCAGCAGAAAAACTACAAACAATAAATGCTGAAAGGGTTGTGGACAAGGGCATACCCTCAAATTTAAGTGGAACATAACCTGGTAAGAGCCACTAATGAGAACAGAATGGAGACGCCTTTACAAGGTAAACATTTTGCTACCATATGAACCAACAGGCCCTCTCCTGGGCCTATAACCGAAGAAGACATAGTTGAAAGACACAGGCAGGCAAATGTGCATTTCAGCAGTGTTACAATAACCAAGACATGGAAGCAACCAAAAAGTCCATCAACAGGCGAGTGGACAAAGACAAACTGGTCCACGTACAGATGGAATATTAGCCAAGGAAAACAATGACACAATGCCATTTGCATCACCATAGATGAGTCTAGAAGTAATCACGCAACTTGTAGTAAGTCAGAAAGCGAAAGACACGTATCCTGTGATATCACTTATAGGTGTTACCTAAAAATTGATACCAGTGAAGATATTTCCACAGAGAAAGGCAATCACAGATTCATTAAACAAACTTATGGTTCACCAATGGAAAGGTGTGAGGATTGGATACATTAGGATGTCAGAGTTAACAGAGATATACAAACACAGGTGAAGTATATAATCACCAAAGACCTACGGAATACCAAGAGAAGACTACTCAACATTGTGTCATAACCTAAAATGGGAAAAGGATCCAAAGAAGAAAAGAGATAGGTATATGTGGAAAACAACCACATCTTGCACACCTCAAACAAGCAAAACTTTGTAATCACACTTGCTGTGATAAACAATGAAAATTAAATTTAAAAGAAGAACAATATTTAGTGAGATATAAACTTAAGGGGCTTTTTCCTGGCCCATTCCATTCTAATTTGCAACCTAGAACAGGACTTCCATTGAGGCTCTGTTTCCCTAGTAACCAGATTTGGTTAATGAGAACTGCTGCCGCCTTGTGGCCGTTTCACACAACAGCAGCTCTAACTGCAGCTGTAATGGTTACTTGATAGTCAAAATAATTGCAGGCCTGTAAATGACACCTGTCCTCAAAACAATCCTTCGGTCGTAAATCGAGCAAAAATCTCAAAAGACATCCATATTTCAAAACGACAATTTCAAGAGGCATATTTTATGCACATTTTATATTCTGTCTCTTTTTTGGTTATAGAAAAAGGCATGGAAAAACGCTCAACGTCAGGAATTAATAAAGCCATGCAAATCCGGTCTAGAAACACGTTCACCTCACAGCCGTCAGAAGGATCATCAGCAAAAAAGTCTACATAGTATAAATGCTGAAGGGGCTTTAGAGAACTGTGTACCCTCTAGCTGCTGATGGGATGTAACCTGGTAACAGCCAGTACAGAGAACAAAATGGAGGTGTGTTTAAAGGTAAAACTTGAGCTACTATGTGATCAGGTAGGCCCACTGATGGGCCTATCCGCTGAGTAGACCTGAATCAAAAAGACACAGGCTGGCAATCCTTCACTGCAGCAACATGTACCATAGCCAAGAGCTGGAAGAAACCAAAATGTCCATCAACAGAAAAATGCACCAAGAAGAAGTGGTCCATGTACACAATGGAATATTAGCCATGGAAAAGCATGGAACAATGCCGTTGGCACCACCATAGAAGGATCTAGAGATAATCACCCTACCTGAAGTAAGAAAGAAAACGAAAGACAGATATCCTATTACATCACTTATAGGTGTTACCTAAAAATTGATACCCATGAAATAATTTCCAAGAGAAGGACACTCATAGATTCAGAAAACCAAATTATGTTTAACCAAATGGAAAGGTGTAAGGAATGTATGAATTAGGATATGGGGGTTAACAGACATGTAGTAATACATATGAAATATATAATCACAAAATACCTATGGAATGCTAAAAGAGGTGTACTCAACACTCTGTAGTAACCTACACGGGAAAGGATCCAAAGATGAATAGATCAATACATTGATATAATGAACCAGATTCCATACACCTAGAAAAAACACAGTATTTTTATCCAATTTGCTGTGATAATAAATAAAAATTAAATGTAAAAAACAAACAAGAAGGAAGGAGATATAAGCTCTTGGGAGTTTGCCGTGGCACATTCTGCTCTGATTTGCAGCTTACAAACACGATTTCCAGGAAACCTCTGTTGCCCAAAAACCCAGAGTTGGAAATGTAGAAATGCTGCCGCCTTGTGGCCGTTTCCCACAAGAGCGGCTTTAAAACCACAGCTAACGGTCACTTAACATTCACAAGGACTCAGGACAGTAAAGGACAACTACCCTCAAAAATTCACAACTGGCAAAATTTTCAAGGAGATAGTAGGAAGAGGTAAATTTTACTCATTATTTTTCTAAAAACAAGGAAAATGGATAAAAGCTCAACAACATAAATTTTTAAACTCATGCAAATCTAGCCTACAAAAAGATTTCAACTCACACACGGCAACTACCATCAGCCAAAGGTCTACAAACAATAAATGCTGAAGGGGTTTTAGAGAACTGTGTACCCTCTAGCTGCTGGTGAGATGTAAAGTGGTAAGAGCCAATAGTGAGAACAGAAAGGAGCTGTGTTTAAAAGTAAAAATTGAGCCAGCATTCCATTCAGCAGGCCCACCGCTGAACCTCTCACCTGAAAATACCAGAGCCGAGAAGGCACAGACTGCAACAGCTTCACTGCAGGATTTTTCACAATAGCCAAGACACGGAAGCAACCAAAATGTCCATCAATGGATGAATGGATAAAGAAGTGGTCCATGTACATAATGGAATATTAGCCATGGAAAACAGTGAAACACTGCTCGTTGAGGCACCATTTATGAGCCTAGATATAATCTCAGAACATGCCGTAAGTCAGAAAGAAAAAGACATATAGTATGATATCACTTATAGGCGTTATCTAACAACTGACAAAAATGATAGCATTTTCACAGAGAAAGAAACTCACAGACTTAGAAAACAAACTATTCTTATGTAAATGGAAAGGTGGGCGGTATGGAAAATTAAGATTAGGGTTACCATATGTGTACATATACCTACTAAATACATTTATCAAAGAGACCGACCATATAGCAAGGGAGGTCAATGGAGCACTCTGCAATAATTTACATGGGAAGAGTATCTGTACATGAATATATTACATATATGTGTGTGTGTGTGTGTGTGTGTGTGTGTATGTAATGTACAAATGAACCAGATTGTATACACCTAGGACAAACAATATTCTAAATATTACCTCGATTTAAAAAGACTAAAAAATCGAACAAGAAATAATGGAATATTAACTTATGGGATTTTTTCCTAGCACATTCCATTCTAATTTACAACCTGGGAACACAACTTCCAGAAATGTTGTGCTGCCCTAGAAACCAGTTTTGGGAATGGCGAAATGCTGCCGCCTTGTGGCCGTTTCCCCCAACAGCACCTTTAAAGCCAGTAGTAGTGGTCACTAAATATTCACACTCATTACAAGCCTGTAAATGTCACCTGTTCTCAAAAAAATCCTGGGGTCAAAAATCGACGAAAAATTCAAAACAGGGCAGCCTTCCCAGAAGACCACTTCAAGTGGTTTATTGTACTCACAGTTTTTTTCTGTTTTCGTTTAACAGAAAGAAAACAAAGCATGGAAAAATGCTGAACATTAGGAATTATTAAAGACATGCAAATCCAAGTTACAAAAACCTATCAGCTCACACCAGTCATAATGGCCATCAGCAAAAATTCTGCAAACAATAAATGCTGAAGGGGTTGTGGAGAAATGCGCACCCTCGTTTCTAAGTGGGACATGGTAAGAACCAGTAATGAAAACACAAAGGAGGTGCCTTGATAAGGTAAATATTGAGCTACCATTCAATCAAGCATACCCACTGCTGGGCCTATCACCTGAGAGGATGAGAATCCAAAAGACACAGGGTGGCAATCCTGCACTCCAGCAATATTTACCACAGCCAACACTTGGAAGCAACAAAAATGTCTGTCAACAGAGGAAGGCACAAAGAAGAAGTGGTCCATGTACACAATGGAATATTACTCCAATTAAAAAAATATATAATTTCAATTTAGAAACCAAACGTAAGTTAGGAGACATCAGGTTTTGGGGGTCTGTCCAGGCACATTCCTCTCTAATATATAACCGAGGAACACCACTGGCAGGAGGGACTCTTTCCGTAATTCCCAGAATGGGGAAAGGAGAAATGCTGCCGCCCAATGGCTGATACCTTCAACAGCAGCTTTAAAATCTGTGCTAATGGTCACTTCATATGCACAAGTACTGGAGGGCTGTAAATGAAACCAGCCCTGAAAATGTCTTCAGGGAGGTAATGGCCAAAATATTTCAAAATGTGACACATACTTCAAGAAAACCATTTGAAGAGGTAAGCGCTACTCACAGCTTGAAAAAAAAGAGGACATGCCTGAAAGTTCAATTTCAAGGGATTATGAGATGCATGCAAATCCAACCTCAAAGAGGTGTCAGCTCACACCTGTCAGAATAAACATCAGCAGAAAAACTACAAACAATAAATGCTGAAAGGGTTGTGGACAAGGGCATACCCTCAAATTTAAGTGGAACATAACCTGGTAAGAGCCACTAATGAGAACAGAATGGAGACGCCTTTACAAGGTAAACATTTTGCTACCATATGAACCAACAGGCCCTCTCCTGGGCCTATAACCGAAGAAGACATAGTTGAAAGACACAGGCAGGCAAATGTGCATTTCAGCAGTGTTACAATAACCAAGACATGGAAGCAACCAAAAAGTCCATCAACAGGCGAGTGGACAAAGAAAAACTGGTCCACGTACAGATGGAATATTCGCCAAGGAAAACAATGACACAATGCCATTTGCATCACCATAGATGAGTCTAGAAGTAATCACGCAACTTGTAGTAAGTCAGAAAGCGAAAGACACGTATCCTGTGATATCACTTATAGGTGTTACCTAAAAATTGATACCAGTGAAGATATTTCCACAGAGAAAGGCAATCACAGATTCATTAAACAAACTTATGGTTCACCAATGGAAAGGTGTGAGGATTGGATACATTAGGATGTCAGAGTTAACAGAGATATACAAACACAGGTGAAGTATATAATCACCAAAGACCTACGGAATACCAAGAGAAGACTACTCAACATTGTGTCATAACCTAAAATGGGAAAAGGATCCAAAGAAGAAAAGAGATAGGTATATGTGGAAAACAACCACATCTTGCACACCTAAAACAAGCAAAACTTTGTAATCACACTTGCTGTGATAAACAATGAAAATTAAATTTAAAAGAAGAACAATATTTAGTGAGATATAAACTTAAGGGGCTTTTTCCTGGCCCATTCCATTCTAATTTGCAACCTAGAACAGGACTTCCATTGAGGCTCTGTTTCCCTAGTAACCAGATTTGGTTAATGAGAACTGCTGCCGCCTTGTGGCCGTTTCACACAACAGCAGCTCTAACTGCAGCTGTAATGGTTACTTGATAGTCAAAATAATTGCAGGCCTGTAAATGACACCTGTCCTCAAAACAATCCTTCGGTCGTAAATCGAGCAAAAATCTCAAAAGACATCCATATTTCAAAACGACAATTTCAAGAGGCATATTTTATGCACATTTTATATTCTGTCTCTTTTTTGGTTATAGAAAAAGGCATGGAAAAACGCTCAACGTCAGGAATTAATAAAGCCATGCAAATCCGGTCTAGAAACACGTTCACCTCACAGCCGTCAGAAGGATCATCAGCAAAAAAGTCTACATAGTATAAATGCTGAAGGGGCTTTAGAGAACTGTGTACCCTCTAGCTGCTGATGGGATGTAACCTGGTAACAGCCAGTACAGAGAACAAAATGGAGGTGTGTTTAAAGGTAAAACTTGAGCTACTATGTGATCAGGTAGGCCCACTGATGGGCCTATCCGCTGAGTAGACCTGAATCAAAAAGACACAGGCTGGCAATCCTTCACTGCAGCAACATGTACCATAGCCAAGAGCTGGAAGAAACCAAAATGTCCATCAACAGAAAAATGCACCAAGAAGAAGTGGTCCATGTACACAATGGAATATTAGCCATGGAAAAGCATGGAACAATGCCGTTGGCACCACCATAGAAGGATCTAGAGATAATCACCCTACCTGAAGTAAGAAAGAAAACGAAAGACAGATATCCTCTTACATCACTTATAGGTGTTACCTAAAAATTGATACCCATGAAATAATTTCCAAGAGAAGGACACTCATAGATTCAGAAAACCAAATTATGTTTAACCAAATGGAAAGGTGTAAGGAATGTATGAATTAGGATATGGGGGTTAACAGACATGTAGTAATACATATGAAATATATAATCACAAAATACCTATGGAATGCTAAAAGAGGTGTACTCAACACTCTGTAGTAACCTACACGGGAAAGGATCCAAAGATGAATAGATCAATACATTGATATAATGAACCAGATTCCATACACCTAGAAAAAACACAGTATTTTTATCCAATTTGCTGTGATAATAAATAAAAATTAAATGTAAAAAACAAACAAGAAGGAAGGAGATATAAGCTCTTGGGAGTTTGCCGTGGCACATTCTGCTCTAATTTGCAGCTTACAAACACGATTTCCAGGAAACCTCTGTTGCCCAAAAACCCAGAGTTGGAAATGTAGAAATGCTGCCGCCTTGTGGCCGTTTCCCACAAGAGCGGCTTTAAAACCACAGCTAACGGTCACTTAACATTCACAAGGACTCAGGACAGTAAAGGACAACTGCCCTCAAAAATTCACAACTGGCAAAATTTTCAAGGAGATAGTAGGAAGAGGTAAATTTTACTCATTATTTTTCTAAAAACAAGGAAAATGGATAAAAGCTCAACAACATAAATTTTTAAACTCATGCAAATCTAGCCTACAAAAAGATTTCAACTCACACACGGCAACTACCATCAGCCAAAGGTCTACAAACAATAAATGCTGAAGGGGTTTTAGAGAACTCTGTACCCTCTAGCTGCTGGTGAGATGTAAAGTGGTAAGAGCCAATAGTGAGAACAGAAAGGAGCTGTGTTTAAAAGTAAAAATTGAGCCAGCATTCCATTCAGCAGGCCCACCGCTGAACCTCTCACCTGAAAATACCAGAGCCGAGAAGGCACAGACTGCAACAGCTTCACTGCAGGATTTTTCACAATAGCCAAGACACGGAAGCAACCAAAATGTCCATCAATGGATGAATGGATAAAGAAGTGGTCCATGTACATAATGGAATATTAGCCATGGAAAACAGTGAAACACTGCTCGTTGAGGCACCATTTATGAGCCTAGATATAATCTCAGAACATGCCGTAAGTCAGAAAGAAAAAGACATATAGTATGATATCACTTATAGGTGTTATCTAACAACTGACAAAAATGATAGCATTTTCACAGAGAAAGAAACTCACAGACTTAGAAAACAAACTATTCTTATGTAAATGGAAAGGTGGGCGGTATGGAAAATTAAGATTAGGGTTACCATATGTGTACATATACCTACTAAATACATTTATCAAAGAGACCGACCATATAGCAAGGGAGGTCAATGGAGCACTCTGCAATAATTTACATGGGAAGAGTATCTGTACATGAATATATTACATATGTGTGTGTGTGTGTGTGTGTGTGTGTATGTAATGTACAAATGAACCAGATTGTATACACCTAGGACAAACAATATTCTAAATATTACCTCGATTTAAAAAGACTAAAAAATCGAACAAGAAATAATGGAATATTAACTTATGGGATTTTTTCCTAGCACATTCCATTCTAATTTACAACCTGGGAACACAACTTCCAGAAATGTTGTGCTGCCCTAGAAACCAGTTTTGGGAATGGAGAAATGCTGCCGCCTTGTGGCCGTTTCCCCCAACAGCACCTTTAAAGCCAGTAGTAGTGGTCACTAAATATTCACACTCATTACAAGCCTGTAAATGTCACCTGTTCTCAAAAAAATCCTGGGGTCAAAAATCGACGAAAAATTCAAAACAGGGCAGCCTTCCCAGAAGACCACTTCAAGTGGTTTATTGTACTCACAGTTTTTTTCTGTTTTCGTTTAACAGAAAGAAAACAAAGCATGGAAAAATGCTGAACATTAGGAATTATTAAAGACATGCAAATCCAAGTTACAAAAACCTATCAGCTCACACCAGTCATAATGGCCATCAGCAAAAATTCTGCAAACAATAAATGCTGAAGGGGTTGTGGAGAAATGCGCACCCTCGTTTCTAAGTGGGACATGGTAAGAACCAGTAATGAAAACACAAAGGAGGTGCCTTGATAAGGTAAATATTGAGCTACCATTCAATCAAGCATACCCACTGCTGGGCCTATCACCTGAGAGGATGAGAATCCAAAAGACACAGGGTGGCAATCCTGCACTCCAGCAATATTTACCACAGCCAACACTTGGAAGCAACAAAAATGTCTGTCAACAGAGGAAGGCACAAAGAAGAAGTGGTCCATGTACACAATGGAATATTACTCCAATTAAAAAAATATATAATTTCAATTTAGAAACCAAACGTAAGTTAGGAGACATCAGGTTTTGGGGGTCTGTCCGGGCACATTCCTCTCTAATATATAACCGAGGAACACCACTGGCAGGAGGGACTCTTTCCGTAATTCCCAGAATGGGGAAAGGAGAAATGCTGCCGCCCAATGGCTGATACCTTCAACAGCAGCTTTAAAATCTGTGCTAATGGTCACTTCATATGCACAAGTACTGGAGGGCTGTAAATGAAACCAGCCCTGAAAATGTCTTCAGGGAGGTAATGGCCAAAATATTTCAAAATGTGACACATACTTCAAGAAAACCATTTGAAGAGGTAAGCGCTACTCACAGCTTGAAAAAAAAGAGGACATGCCTGAAAGTTCAATTTCAAGGGATTATGAGATGCATGCAAATCCAACCTCAAAGAGGTGTCAGCTCACACCTGTCAGAATAAACATCAGCAGAAAAACTACAAACAATAAATGCTGAAAGGGTTGTGGACAAGGGCATACCCTCAAATTTAAGTGGAACATAACCTGGTAAGAGCCACTAATGAGAACAGAATGGAGACGCCTTTACAAGGTAAACATTTTGCTACCATATGAACCAACAGGCCCTCTCCTGGGCCTATAACCGAAGAAGACATAGTTGAAAGACACAGGCAGGCAAATGTGCATTTCAGCAGTGTTACAATAACCAAGACATGGAAGCAACCAAAAAGTCCATCAACAGGCGAGTGGACAAAGACAAACTGGTCCACGTACAGATGGAATATTCGCCAAGGAAAACAATGACACAATGCCATTTGCATCACCATAGATGAGTCTAGAAGTAATCACGCAACTTGTAGTAAGTCAGAAAGCGAAAGACACGTATCCTGTGATATCACTTATAGGTGTTACCTAAAAATTGATACCAGTGAAGATATTTCCACAGAGAAAGGCAATCACAGATTCATTAAACAAACTTATGGTTCACCAATGGAAAGGTGTGAGGATTGGATACATTAGGATGTCAGAGTTAACAGAGATATACAAACACAGGTGAAGTATATAATCACCAAAGACCTACGGAATACCAAGAGAAGACTACTCAACATTGTGTCATAACCTAAAATGGGAAAAGGATCCAAAGAAGAAAAGAGATAGGTATATGTGGAAAACAACCACATCTTGCACACCTAAAACAAGCAAAACTTTGTAATCACACTTGCTGTGATAAACAATGAAAATTAAATTTAAAAGAAGAACAATATTTAGTGAGATATAAACTTAAGGGGCTTTTTCCTGGCCCATTCCATTCTAATTTGCAACCTAGAACAGGACTTCCATTGAGGCTCTGTTTCCCTAGTAACCAGATTTGGTTAATGAGAACTGCTGCCGCCTTGTGGCCGTTTCACACAACAGCAGCTCTAACTGCAGCTGTAATGGTTACTTGATAGTCAAAATAATTGCAGGCCTGTAAATGACACCTGTCCTCAAAACAATCCTTCGGTCGTAAATCGAGCAAAAATCTCAAAAGACATCCATATTTCAAAACGACAATTTCAAGAGGCATATTTTATGCACATTTTATATTCTGTCTCTTTTTTTGTTATAGAAAAAGGCATGGAAAAACGCTCAACGTCAGGAATTAATAAAGCCATGCAAATCCGGTCTAGAAACACGTTCACCTCACAGCCGTCAGAAGGATCATCAGCAAAAAAGTCTACATAGTATAAATGCTGAAGGGGTTTTAGAGAACTGTGTACCCTCTAGCTGCTGATGGGATGTAACCTGGTAACAGCCAGTACAGAGAACAAAATGGAGGTGTGTTTAAAGGTAAAACTTGAGCTACTATGTGATCAGGTAGGCCCACTGATGGGCCTATCCGCTGAGTAGACCTGAATCAAAAAGACACAGGCTGGCAATCCTTCACTGCAGCAACATGTACCATAGCCAAGAGCTGGAAGAAACCAAAATGTCCATCAACAGAAAAATGCACCAAGAAGAAGTGGTCCATGTACACAATGGAATATTAGCCATGGAAAAGCATGGAACAATGCCGTTGGCACCACCATAGAAGGATCTAGAGATAATCACCCTACCTGAAGTAAGAAAGAAAACGAAAGACAGATATCCTATTACATCACTTATAGGTGTTACCTAAAAATTGATACCCATGAAATAATTTCCAAGAGAAGGACACTCATAGATTCAGAAAACCAAATTATGTTTAACCAAATGGAAAGGTGTAAGGAATGTATGAATTAGGATATGGGGGTTAACAGACATGTAGTAATACATATGAAATATATAATCACAAAATACCTATGGAATGCTAAAAGAGGTGTACTCAACACTCTGTAGTAACCTACACGGGAAAGGATCCAAAGATGAATAGATCAATACATTGATATAATGAACCAGATTCCATACACCTAGAAAAAACACAGTATTTTTATCCAATTTGCTGTGATAATAAATAAAAATTAAATGTAAAAAACAAACAAGAAGGAAGGAGATATAAGCTCTTGGGAGTTTGCCGTGGCACATTCTGCTCTAATTTGCAGCTTACAAACACGATTTCCAGGAAACCTCTGTTGCCCAAAAACCCAGAGTTGGAAATGTAGAAATGCTGCCGCCTTGTGGCCGTTTCCCACAAGAGCGGCTTTAAAACCACAGCTAACGGTCACTTAACATTCACAAGGACTCAGGACAGTAAAGGACAACTGCCCTCAAAAATTCACAACTGGCAAAATTTTCAAGGAGATAGTAGGAAGAGGTAAATTTTACTCATTATTTTTCTAAAAACAAGGAAAATGGATAAAAGCTCAACAACATAAATTTTTAAACTCATGCAAATCTAGCCTACAAAAAGATTTCAACTCACACACGGCAACTACCATCAGCCAAAGGTCTACAAACAATAAATGCTGAAGGGGTTTTAGAGAACTCTGTACCCTCTAGCTGCTGGTGAGATGTAAAGTGGTAAGAGCCAATAGTGAGAACAGAAAGGAGCTGTGTTTAAAAGTAAAAATTGAGCCAGCATTCCATTCAGCAGGCCCACCGCTGAACCTCTCACCTGAAAATACCAGAGCCGAGAAGGCACAGACTGCAACAGCTTCACTGCAGGATTTTTCACAATAGCCAAGACACGGAAGCAACCAAAATGTCCATCAATGGATGAATGGATAAAGAAGTGGTCCATGTACATAATGGAATATTAGCCATGGAAAACAGTGAAACACTGCTCGTTGAGGCACCATTTATGAGCCTAGATATAATCTCAGAACATGCCGTAAGTCAGAAAGAAAAAGACATATAGTATGATATCACTTATAGGTGTTATCTAACAACTGACAAAAATGATAGCATTTTCACAGAGAAAGAAACTCACAGACTTAGAAAACAAACTATTCTTATGTAAATGGAAAGGTGGGCGGTATGGAAAATTAAGATTAGGGTTACCATATGTGTACATATACCTACTAAATACATTTATCAAAGAGACCGACCATATAGCAAGGGAGGTCAATGGAGCACTCTGCAATAATTTACATGGGAAGAGTATCTGTACATGAATATATTACATATGTGTGTGTGTGTGTGTGTGTGTGTGTATGTAATGTACAAATGAACCAGATTGTATACACCTAGGACAAACAATATTCTAAATATTACCTCGATTTAAAAAGACTAAAAAATCGAACAAGAAATAATGGAATATTAACTTATGGGATTTTTTCCTAGCACATTCCATTCTAATTTACAACCTGGGAACACAACTTCCAGAAATGTTGTGCTGCCCTAGAAACCAGTTTTGGGAATGGCGAAATGCTGCCGCCTTGTGGCCGTTTCCCCCAACAGCACCTTTAAAGCCAGTAGTAGTGGTCACTAAATATTCACACTCATTACAAGCCTGTAAATGTCACCTGTTCTCAAAAAAATCCTGGGGTCAAAAATCGACGAAAAATTCAAAACAGGGCAGCCTTCCCAGAAGACCACTTCAAGTGGTTTATTGTACTCACAGTTTTTTTCTGTTTTCGTTTAACAGAAAGAAAACAAAGCATGGAAAAATGCTGAACATTAGGAATTATTAAAGACATGCAAATCCAAGTTACAAAAACCTATCAGCTCACACCAGTCATAATGGCCATCAGCAAAAATTCTGCAAACAATAAATGCTGAAGGGGTTGTGGAGAAATGCGCACCCTCGTTTCTAAGTGGGACATGGTAAGAACCAGTAATGAAAACACAAAGGAGGTGCCTTGATAAGGTAAATATTGAGCTACCATTCAATCAAGCATACCCACTGCTGGGCCTATCACCTGAGAGGATGAGAATCCAAAAGACACAGGGTGGCAATCCTGCACTCCAGCAATATTTACCACAGCCAACACTTGGAAGCAACAAAAATGTCTGTCAACAGAGGAAGGCACAAGAAGAAGTGGTCCATGTACACAATGGAATATTACTCCAATTAAAAAAATATATAATTTCAATTTAGAAACCAAACGTAAGTTAGGAGACATCAGCTTTTGGGGGTCTGTCCGGGCACATTCCTCTCTAATATATAACCGAGGAACACCACTGGCAGGAGGGACTCTTTCCGTAATTCCCAGAATGGGGAAAGGAGAAATGCTGCCGCCCAATGGCTGATACCTTCAACAGCAGCTTTAAAATCTGTGCTAATGGTCACTTCATATGCACAAGTACTGGAGGGCTGTAAATGAAACCAGCCCTGAAAATGTCTTCAGGGAGGTAATGGCCAAAATATTTCAAAATGTGACACATACTTCAAGAAAACCATTTGAAGAGGTAAGCGCTACTCACAGCTTGAAAAAAAAGAGGACATGCCTGAAAGTTCAATTTCAAGGGATTATGAGATGCATGCAAATCCAACCTCAAAGAGGTGTCAGCTCACACCTGTCAGAATAAACATCAGCAGAAAAACTACAAACAATAAATGCTGAAAGGGTTGTGGACAAGGGCATACCCTCAAATTTAAGTGGAACATAACCTGGTAAGAGCCACTAATGAGAACAGAATGGAGACGCCTTTACAAGGTAAACATTTTGCTACCATATGAACCAACAGGCCCTCTCCTGGGCCTATAACCGAAGAAGACATAGTTGAAAGACACAGGCAGGCAAATGTGCATTTCAGCAGTGTTACAATAACCAAGACATGGAAGCAACCAAAAAGTCCATCAACAGGCGAGTGGACAAAGACAAACTGGTCCACGTACAGATGGAATATTAGCCAAGGAAAACAATGACACAATGCCATTTGCATCACCATAGATGAGTCTAGAAGTAATCACGCAACTTGTAGTAAGTCAGAAAGCGAAAGACACGTATCCTGTGATATCACTTATAGGTGTTACCTAAAAATTGATACCAGTGAAGATATTTCCACAGAGAAAGGCAATCACAGATTCATTAAACAAACTTATGGTCCACCAATGGAAAGGTGTGAGGATTGGATACATTAGGATGTCAGAGTTAACAGAGATATACAAACACAGGTGAAGTATATAATCACCAAGGACCTACGGAATACCAAGAGAAGACTACTCAACATTGTGTCATAACCTAAAATGGGAAAAGGATCCAAAGAAGAAAAGAGATAGGTATATGTGGAAAACAACCACATCTTGCACACCTAAAACAAGCAAAACTTTGTAATCACACTTGCTGTGATAAACAATGAAAATTAAATTTAAAAGAAGAACAATATTTAGTGAGATATAAACTTAAGGGGCTTTTTCCTGGCCCATTCCATTCTAATTTGCAACCTAGAACAGGACTTCCATTGAGGCTCTGTTTCCCTAGTAACCAGATTTGGTTAATGAGAACTGCTGCCGCCTTGTGGCCGTTTCACACAACAGCAGCTCTAACTGCAGCTGTAATGGTTACTTGATAGTCAAAATAATTGCAGGCCTGTAAATGACACCTGTCCTCAAAACAATCCTTCGGTCGTAAATCGAGCAAAAATCTCAAAAGACATCCATATTTCAAAACGACAATTTCAAGAGGCATATTTTATGCACATTTTATATTCTGTCTCTTTTTTGGTTATAGAAAAAGGCATGGAAAAACGCTCAACGTCAGGAATTAATAAAGCCATGCAAATCCGGTCTAGAAACACGTTCACCTCACAGCCGTCAGAAGGATCATCAGCAAAAAAGTCTACATAGTATAAATGCTGAAGGGGCTTTAGAGAACTGTGTACCCTCTAGCTGCTGATGGGATGTAACCTGGTAACAGCCAGTACAGAGAACAAAATGGAGGTGTGTTTAAAGGTAAAACTTGAGCTACTATGTGATCAGGTAGGCCCACTGATGGGCCTATCCGCTGAGTAGACCTGAATCAAAAAGACACAGGCTGGCAATCCTTCACTGCAGCAACATGTACCATAGCCAAGAGCTGGAAGAAACCAAAATGTCCATCAACAGAAAAATGCACCAAGAAGAAGTGGTCCATGTACACAATGGAATATTAGCCATGGAAAAGCATGGAACAATGCCGTTGGCACCACCATAGAAGGATCTAGAGATAATCACCCTACCTGAAGTAAGAAAGAAAACGAAAGACAGATATCCTCTTACATCACTTATAGGTGTTACCTAAAAATTGATACCCATGAAATAATTTCCAAGAGAAGGACACTCATAGATTCAGAAAACCAAATTATGTTTAACCAAATGGAAAGGTGTAAGGAATGTATGAATTAGGATATGGGGGTTAACAGACATGTAGTAATACATATGAAATATATAATCACAAAATACCTATGGAATGCTAAAAGAGGTGTACTCAACACTCTGTAGTAACCTACACGGGAAAGGATCCAAAGATGAATAGATCAATACATTGATATAATGAACCAGATTCCATACACCTAGAAAAAACACAGTATTTTTATCCAATTTGCTGTGATAATAAATAAAAATTAAATGTAAAAAACAAACAAGAAGGAAGGAGATATAAGCTCTTGGGAGTTTGCCGTGGCACATTCTGCTCCAATTTGCAGCTTACAAACACGATTTCCAGGAAACCTCTGTTGCCCAAAAACCCAGAGTTGGAAATGTAGAAATGCTGCCGCCTTGTGACCGTTTCCCACAAGAGTGGCTTTAAAACCACAGCTAACGGTCACTTAACATTCACAAGGACTCAGGACAGTAAAGGACAACTACCCTCAAAAATTCACAACTGGCAAAATTTTCAAGGAGATAGTAGGAAGAGGTAAATTTTACTCATTATTTTTCTAAAAACAAGGAAAATGGATAAAAGCTCAACAACATAAATTTTTAAACTCATGCAAATCTAGCCTACAAAAAGATTTCAACTCACACACGGCAACTACCATCAGCCAAAGGTCTACAAACAATAAATGCTGAAGGGGTTTTAGAGAACTGTGTACCCTCTAGCTGCTGGTGAGATGTAAAGTGGTAAGAGCCAATAGTGAGAACAGAAAGGAGCTGTGTTTAAAAGTAAAAATTGAGCCAGCATTCCATTCAGCAGGCCCACCGCTGAACCTCTCACCTGAAAATACCAGAGCCGAGAAGGCACAGACTGCAACAGCTTCACTGCAGGATTTTTCACAATAGCCAAGACACGGAAGCAACCAAAATGTCCATCAATGGATGAATGGATAAAGAAGTGGTCCATGTACATAATGGAATATTAGCCATGGAAAACAGTGAAACACTGCTCGTTGAGGCACCATTTATGAGCCTAGATATAATCTCAGAACATGCCGTAAGTCAGAAAGAAAAAGACATATAGTATGATATCACTTATAGGCGTTATCTAACAACTGACAAAAATGATAGCATTTTCACAGAGAAAGAAACTCACAGACTTAGAAAACAAACTATTCTTATGTAAATGGAAAGGTGGGCGGTATGGAAAATTAAGATTAGGGTTACCATATGTGTACATATACCTACTAAATACATTTATCAAAGAGACCGACCATATAGCAAGGGAGGTCAACGGAGCACTCTGCAATAATTTACATGGGAAGAGTATCTGTACATGAATATATTACATATATGTGTGTGTGTGTGTGTGTGTGTGTGTGTATGTAATGTACAAATGAACCAGATTGTATACACCTAGGACAAACAATATTCTAAATATTACCTCGATTTAAAAAGACTAAAAAATCGAACAAGAAATAATGGAATATTAACTTATGGGATTTTTTCCTAGCACATTCCATTCTAATTTACAACCTGGGAACACAACTTCCAGAAATGTTGTGCTGCCCTAGAAACCAGTTTTGGGAATGGAGAAATGCTGCCGCCTTGTGGCCGTTTCCCCCAACAGCACCTTTAAAGCCAGTAGTAGTGGTCACTAAATATTCACACTCATTACAAGCCTGTAAATGTCACCTGTTCTCAAAAAAATCCTGGGGTCAAAAATCGACGAAAAATTCAAAACAGGGCAGCCTTCCCAGAAGACCACTTCAAGTGGTTTATTGTACTCACAGTTTTTTTCTGTTTTCGTTTAACAGAAAGAAAACAAAGCATGGAAAAATGCTGAACATTAGGAATTATTAAAGACATGCAAATCCAAGTTACAAAAACCTATCAGCTCACACCAGTCATAATGGCCGTCAGCAAAAATTCTGCAAACAATAAATGCTGAAGGGGTTGTGGAGAAATGCGCACCCTCGTTTCTAAGTGGGACATGGTAAGAACCAGTAATGAAAACACAAAGGAGGTGCCTTGATAAGGTAAATATTGAGCTACCATTCAATCAAGCATACCCACTGCTGGGCCTATCACCTGAGAGGATGAGAATCCAAAAGACACAGGGTGGCAATCCTGCACTCCAGCAATATTTACCACAGCCAACACTTGGAAGCAACAAAAATGTCTGTCAACAGAGGAAGGCACAAAGAAGAAGTGGTCCATGTACACAATGGAATATTACTCCAATTAAAAAAATATATAATTTCAATTTAGAAACCAAACGTAAGTTAGGAGACATCAGCTTTTGGGGGTCTGTCCGGGCACATTCCTCTCTAATATATAACCGAGGAACACCACTGGCAGGAGGGACTCTTTCCGTAATTCCCAGAATGGGGAAAGGAGAAATGCTGCCGCCCAATGGCTGATACCTTCAACAGCAGCTTTAAAATCTGTGCTAATGGTCACTTCATATGCACAAGTACTGGAGGGCTGTAAATGAAACCAGCCCTGAAAATGTCTTCAGGGAGGTAATGGCCAAAATATTTCAAAATGTGACACATACTTCAAGAAAACCATTTGAAGAGGTAAGCGCTACTCACAGCTTGAAAAAAAAGAGGACATGCCTGAAAGTTCAATTTCAAGGGATTATGAGATGCATGCAAATCCAACCTCAAAGAGGTGTCAGCTCACACCTGTCAGAATAAACATCAGCAGAAAAACTACAAACAATAAATGCTGAAAGGGTTGTGGACAAGGGCATACCCTCAAATTTAAGTGGAACATAACCTGGTAAGAGCCACTAATGAGAACAGAATGGAGACGCCTTTACAAGGTAAACATTTTGCTACCATATGAACCAACAGGCCCTCTCCTGGGCCTATAACCGAAGAAGACATAGTTGAAAGACACAGGCAGGCAAATGTGCATTTCAGCAGTGTTACAATAACCAAGACATGGAAGCAACCAAAAAGTCCATCAACAGGCGAGTGGACAAAGAAAAACTGGTCCACGTACAGATGGAATATTCGCCAAGGAAAACAATGACACAATGCCATTTGCATCACCATAGATGAGTCTAGAAGTAATCACGCAACTTGTAGTAAGTCAGAAAGCGAAAGACACGTATCCTGTGATATCACTTATAGGTGTTACCTAAAAATTGATACCAGTGAAGATATTTCCACAGAGAAAGGCAATCACAGATTCATTAAACAAACTTATGGTTCACCAATGGAAAGGTGTGAGGATTGGATACATTAGGATGTCAGAGTTAACAGAGATATACAAACACAGGTGAAGTATATAATCACCAAAGACCTACGGAATACCAAGAGAAGACTACTCAACATTGTGTCATAACCTAAAATGGGAAAAGGATCCAAAGAAGAAAAGAGATAGGTATATGTGGAAAACAACCACATCTTGCACACCTAAAACAAGCAAAACTTTGTAATCACACTTGCTGTGATAAACAATGAAAATTAAATTTAAAAGAAGAACAATATTTAGTGAGATATAAACTTAAGGGGCTTTTTCCTGGCCCATTCCATTCTAATTTGCAACCTAGAACAGGACTTCCATTGAGGCTCTGTTTCCCTAGTAACCAGATTTGGTTAATGAGAACTGCTGCCGCCTTGTGGCCGTTTCACACAACAGCAGCTCTAACTGCAGCTGTAATGGTTACTTGATAGTCAAAATAATTGCAGGCCTGTAAATGACACCTGTCCTCAAAACAATCCTTCGGTCGTAAATCGAGCAAAAATCTCAAAAGACATCCATATTTCAAAACGACAATTTCAAGAGGCATATTTTATGCACATTTTATATTCTGTCTCTTTTTTGGTTATAGAAAAAGGCATGGAAAAACGCTCAACGTCAGGAATTAATAAAGCCATGCAAATCCGGTCTAGAAACACGTTCACCTCACAGCCGTCAGAAGGATCATCAGCAAAAAAGTCTACATAGTATAAATGCTGAAGGGGTTTTAGAGAACTGTGTACCCTCTAGCTGCTGATGGGATGTAACCTGGTAACAGCCAGTACAGAGAACAAAATGGAGGTGTGTTTAAAGGTAAAACTTGAGCTACTATGTGATCAGGTAGGCCCACTGATGGGCCTATCCGCTGAGTAGACCTGAATCAAAAAGACACAGGCTGGCAATCCTTCACTGCAGCAACATGTACCATAGCCAAGAGCTGGAAGAAACCAAAATGTCCATCAACAGAAAAATGCACCAAGAAGAAGTGGTCCATGTACACAATGGAATATTAGCCATGGAAAAGCATGGAACAATGCCGTTGGCACCACCATAGAAGGATCTAGAGATAATCACCCTACCTGAAGTAAGAAAGAAAACGAAAGACAGATATCCTATTACATCACTTATAGGTGTTACCTAAAAATTGATACCCATGAAATAATTTCCAAGAGAAGGACACTCATAGATTCAGAAAACCAAATTATGTTTAACCAAATGGAAAGGTGTAAGGAATGTATGAATTAGGATATGGGGGTTAACAGACATGTAGTAATACATATGAAATATATAATCACAAAATACCTATGGAATGCTAAAAGAGGTGTACTCAACACTCTGTAGTAACCTACACGGGAAAGGATCCAAAGATGAATAGATCAATACATTGATATAATGAACCAGATTCCATACACCTAGAAAAAACACAGTATTTTTATCCAATTTGCTGTGATAATAAATAAAAATTAAATGTAAAAAACAAACAAGAAGGAAGGAGATATAAGCTCTTGGGAGTTTGCCGTGGCACATTCTGCTCTAATTTGCAGCTTACAAACACGATTTCCAGGAAACCTCTGTTGCCCAAAAACCCAGAGTTGGAAATGTAGAAATGCTGCCGCCTTGTGGCCGTTTCCCACAAGAGCGGCTTTAAAACCACAGCTAACGGTCACTTAACATTCACAAGGACTCAGGACAGTAAAGGACAACTACCCTCAAAAATTCACAACTGGCAAAATTTTCAAGGAGATAGTAGGAAGAGGTAAATTTTACTCATTATTTTTCTAAAAACAAGGAAAATGGATAAAAGCTCAACAACATAAATTTTTAAACTCATGCAAATCTAGCCTACAAAAAGATTTCAACTCACACACGGCAACTACCATCAGCCAAAGGTCTACAAACAATAAATGCTGAAGGGGTTTTAGAGAACTGTGTACCCTCTAGCTGCTGGTGAGACGTAAAGTGGTAAGAGCCAATAGTGAGAACAGAAAGGAGCTGTGTTTAAAAGTAAAAATTGAGCCAGCATTCCATTCAGCAGGCCCACCGCTGAACCTCTCACCTGAAAATACCAGAGCCGAGAAGGCACAGACTGCAACAGCTTCACTGCAGGATTTTTCACAATAGCCAAGACACGGAAGCAACCAAAATGTCCATCAATGGATGAATGGATAAAGAAGTGGTCCATGTACATAATGGAATATTAGCCATGGAAAACAGTGAAACACTGCTCGTTGAGGCACCATTTATGAGCCTAGATATAATCTCAGAACATGCCGTAAGTCAGAAAGAAAAAGACATATAGTATGATATCACTTATAGGCGTTATCTAACAACTGACAAAAATGATAGCATTTTCACAGAGAAAGAAACTCACAGACTTAGAAAACAAACTATTCTTATGTAAATGGAAAGGTGGGCGGTATGGAAAATTAAGATTAGGGTTACCATATGTGTACATATACCTACTAAATACATTTATCAAAGAGACCGACCATATAGCAAGGGAGGTCAATGGAGCACTCTGCAATAATTTACATGGGAAGAGTATCTGTACATGAATATATTACATATATGTGTGTGTGTGTGTGTGTGTGTGTGTGTGTGTATGTAATGTACAAATGAACCAGATTGTATACACCTAGGACAAACAATATTCTAAATATTACCTCGATTTAAAAAGACTAAAAAATCGAACAAGAAATAATGGAATATTAACTTATGGGATTTTTTCCTAGCACATTCCATTCTAATTTACAACCTGGGAACACAACTTCCAGAAATGTTGTGCTGCCCTAGAAACCAGTTTTGGGAATGGCGAAATGCTGCCGCCTTGTGGCCGTTTCCCCCAACAGCACCTTTAAAGCCAGTAGTAGTGGTCACTAAATATTCACACTCATTACAAGCCTGTAAATGTCACCTGTTCTCAAAAAAATCCTGGGGTCAAAAATCGACGAAAAATTCAAAACAGGGCAGCCTTCCCAGAAGACCACTTCAAGTGGTTTATTGTACTCACAGTTTTTTTCTGTTTTCGTTTAACAGAAAGAAAACAAAGCATGGAAAAATGCTGAACATTAGGAATTATTAAAGACATGCAAATCCAAGTTACAAAAACCTATCAGCTCACACCAGTCATAATGGCCATCAGCAAAAATTCTGCAAACAATAAATGCTGAAGGGGTTGTGGAGAAATGCGCACCCTCGTTTCTAAGTGGGACATGGTAAGAACCAGTAATGAAAACACAAAGGAGGTGCCTTGATAAGGTAAATATTGAGCTACCATTCAATCAAGCATACCCACTGCTGGGCCTATCACCTGAGAGGATGAGAATCCAAAAGACACAGGGTGGCAATCCTGCACTCCAGCAATATTTACCACAGCCAACACTTGGAAGCAACAAAAATGTCTGTCAACAGAGGAAGGCACAAGAAGAAGTGGTCCATGTACACAATGGAATATTACTCCAATTAAAAAAATATATAATTTCAATTTAGAAACCAAACGTAAGTTAGGAGACATCAGCTTTTGGGGGTCTGTCCGGGCACATTCCTCTCTAATATATAACCGAGGAACACCACTGGCAGGAGGGACTCTTTCCGTAATTCCCAGAATGGGGAAAGGAGAAATGCTGCCGCCCAATGGCTGATACCTTCAACAGCAGCTTTAAAATCTGTGCTAATGGTCACTTCATATGCACAAGTACTGGAGGGCTGTAAATGAAACCAGCCCTGAAAATGTCTTCAGGGAGGTAATGGCCAAAATATTTCAAAATGTGACACATACTTCAAGAAAACCATTTGAAGAGGTAAGCGCTACTCACAGCTTGAAAAAAAAGAGGACATGCCTGAAAGTTCAATTTCAAGGGATTATGAGATGCATGCAAATCCAACCTCAAAGAGGTGTCAGCTCACACCTGTCAGAATAAACATCAGCAGAAAAACTACAAACAATAAATGCTGAAAGGGTTGTGGACAAGGGCATACCCTCAAATTTAAGTGGAACATAACCTGGTAAGAGCCACTAATGAGAACAGAATGGAGACGCCTTTACAAGGTAAACATTTTGCTACCATATGAACCAACAGGCTCTCTCCTGGGCCTATAACCGAAGAAGACATAGTTGAAAGACACAGGCAGGCAAATGTGCATTTCAGCAGTGTTACAATAACCAAGACATGGAAGCAACCAAAAAGTCCATCAACAGGCGAGTGGACAAAGAAAAACTGGTCCACGTACAGATGGAATATTCGCCAAGGAAAACAATGACACAATGCCATTTGCATCACCATAGATGAGTCTAGAAGTAATCACGCAACTTGTAGTAAGTCAGAAAGCGAAAGACACGTATCCTGTGATATCACTTATAGGTGTTACCTAAAAATTGATACCAGTGAAGATATTTCCACAGAGAAAGGCAATCACAGATTCATTAAACAAACTTATGGTTCACCAATGGAAAGGTGTGAGGATTGGATACATTAGGATGTCAGAGTTAACAGAGATATACAAACACAGGTGAAGTATATAATCACCAAAGACCTACGGAATACCAAGAGAAGACTACTCAACATTGTGTCATAACCTAAAATGGGAAAAGGATCCAAAGAAGAAAAGAGATAGGTATATGTGGAAAACAACCACATCTTGCACACCTAAAACAAGCAAAACTTTGTAATCACACTTGCTGTGATAAACAATGAAAATTAAATTTAAAAGAAGAACAATATTTAGTGAGATATAAACTTAAGGGGCTTTTTCCTGGCCCATTCCATTCTAATTTGCAACCTAGAACAGGACTTCCATTGAGGCTCTGTTTCCCTAGTAACCAGATTTGGTTAATGAGAACTGCTGCCGCCTTGTGGCCGTTTCACACAACAGCAGCTCTAACTGCAGCTGTAATGGTTACTTGATAGTCAAAATAATTGCAGGCCTGTAAATGACACCTGTCCTCAAAACAATCCTTCGGTCGTAAATCGAGCAAAAATCTCAAAAGACATCCATATTTCAAAACGACAATTTCAAGAGGCATATTTTATGCACATTTTATATTCTGTCTCTTTTTTGGTTGTAGAAAAAGGCATGGAAAAACGTTCAACGTCAGGAATTAATAAAGCCATGCAAATCCGGTCTAGAAACACGTTCACCTCACAGCCGTCAGAAGGATCATCAGCAAAAAAGTCTACATAGTATAAATGCTGAAGGGGTTTTAGAGAACTGTGTACCCTCTAGCTGCTGATGGGATGTAACCTGGTAACAGCCAGTACAGAGAACAAAATGGAGGTGTGTTTAAAGGTAAAACTTGAGCTACTATGTGATCAGGTAGGCCCACTGATGGGCCTATCCGCTGAGTAGACCTGAATCAAAAAGACACAGGCTGGCAATCCTTCACTGCAGCAACATGTACCATAGCCAAGAGCTGGAAGAAACCAAAATGTCCATCAACAGAAAAATGCACCAAGAAGAAGTGGTCCATGTACACAATGGAATATTAGCCATGGAAAAGCATGGAACAATGCCTTTGGCACCACCATAGAAGGATCTAGAGATAATCACCCTACCTGAAGTAAGAAAGAAAACGAAAGACAGATATCCTCTTACATCACTTATAGGTGTTACCTAAAAATTGATACCCATGAAATAATTTCCAAGAGAAGGACACTCATAGATTCAGAAAACCAAATTATGTTTAACCAAATGGAAAGGTGTAAGGAATGTATGAATTAGGATATGGGGGTTAACAGACATGTAGTAATACATATGAAATATATAATCACAAAATACCTATGGAATGCTAAAAGAGGTGTACTCAACACTCTGTAGTAACCTACACGGGAAAGGATCCAAAGATGAATAGATCAATACATTGATATAATGAACCAGATTCCATACACCTAGAAAAAACACAGTATTTTTATCCAATTTGCTGTGATAATAAATAAAAATTAAATGTAAAAAACAAACAAGAAGGAAGGAGATATAAGCTCTTGGGAGTTTGCCGTGGCACATTCTGCTCTAATTTGCAGCTTACAAACACGATTTCCAGGAAACCTCTGTTGCCCAAAAACCCAGAGTTGGAAATGTAGAAATGCTGCCGCCTTGTGGCCGTTTCCCACAAGAGTGGCTTTAAAACCACAGCTAACGGTCACTTAACATTCACAAGGACTCAGGACAGTAAAGGACAACTACCCTCAAAAATTCACAACTGGCAAAATTTTCAAGGAGATAGTAGGAAGAGGTAAATTTTACTCATTATTTTTCTAAAAACAAGGAAAATGGATAAAAGCTCAACAACATAAATTTTTAAACTCATGCAAATCTAGCCTACAAAAAGATTTCAACTCACACACGGCAACTACCATCAGCCAAAGGTCTACAAACAATAAATGCTGAAGGGGTTTTAGAGAACTGTGTACCCTCTAGCTGCTGGTGAGATGTAAAGTGGTAAGAGCCAATAGTGAGAACAGAAAGGAGCTGTGTTTAAAAGTAAAAATTGAGCCAGCATTCCATTCAGCAGGCCCACCGCTGAACCTCTCACCTGAAAATACCAGAGCCGAGAAGGCACAGACTGCAACAGCTTCACTGCAGGATTTTTCACAATAGCCAAGACACGGAAGCAACCAAAATGTCCATCAATGGATGAATGGATAAAGAAGTGGTCCATGTACATAATGGAATATTAGCCATGGAAAACAGTGAAACACTGCTCGTTGAGGCACCATTTATGAGCCTAGATATAATCTCAGAACATGCCGTAAGTCAGAAAGAAAAAGACATATAGTATGATATCACTTATAGGCGTTATCTAACAACTGACAAAAATGATAGCATTTTCACAGAGAAAGAAACTCACAGACTTAGAAAACAAACTATTCTTATGTAAATGGAAAGGTGGGCGGTATGGAAAATTAAGATTAGGGTTACCATATGTGTACATATACCTACTAAATACATTTATCAAAGAGACCGACCATATAGCAAGGGAGGTCAATGGAGCACTCTGCAATAATTTACATGGGAAGAGTATCTGTACATGAATATATTACATATATGTGTGTGTGTGTGTGTGTGTGTATGTAATGTACAAATGAACCAGATTGTATACACCTAGGACAAACAATATTCTAAATATTACCTCGATTTAAAAAGACTAAAAAATCGAACAAGAAATAATGGAATATTAACTTATGGGATTTTTTCCTAGCACATTCCATTCTAATTTACAACCTGGGAACACAACTTCCAGAAATGTTGTGCTGCCCTAGAAACCAGTTTTGGGAATGGAGAAATGCTGCCGCCTTGTGGCCGTTTCCCCCAACAGCACCTTTAAAGCCAGTAGTAGTGGTCACTAAATATTCACACTCATTACAAGCCTGTAAATGTCACCTGTTCTCAAAAAAATCCTGGGGTCAAAAATCGACGAAAAATTCAAAACAGGGCAGCCTTCCCAGAAGACCACTTCAAGTGGTTTATTGTACTCATAGTTTTTTTCTGTTTTCGTTTAACAGAAAGAAAACAAAGCATGGAAAAATGCTGAACATTAGGAATTATTAAAGACATGCAAATCCAAGTTACAAAAACCTATCAGCTCACACCAGTCATAATGGCCATCAGCAAAAATTCTGCAAACAATAAATGCTGAAGGGGTTGTGGAGAAATGCGCACCCTCGTTTCTAAGTGGGACATGGTAAGAACCAGTAATGAAAACACAAAGGAGGTGCCTTGATAAGGTAAATATTGAGCTACCATTCAATCAAGCATACCCACTGCTGGGCCTATCACCTGAGAGGATGAGAATCCAAAAGACACAGGGTGGCAATCCTGCACTCCAGCAATATTTACCACAGCCAACACTTGGAAGCAACAAAAATGTCTGTCAACAGAGGAAGGCACAAGAAGAAGTGGTCCATGTACACAATGGAATATTACTCCAATTAAAAAAATATATAATTTCAATTTAGAAACCAAACGTAAGTTAGGAGACATCAGCTTTTGGGGGTCTGTCCGGGCACATTCCTCTCTAATATATAACCGAGGAACACCACTGGCAGGAGGGACTCTTTCCGTAATTCCCAGAATGGGGAAAGGAGAAATGCTGCCGCCCAATGGCTGATACCTTCAACAGCAGCTTTAAAATCTGTGCTAATGGTCACTTCATATGCACAAGTACTGGAGGGCTGTAAATGAAACCAGCCCTGAAAATGTCTTCAGGGAGGTAATGGCCAAAATATTTCAAAATGTGACACATACTTCAAGAAAACCATTTGAAGAGGTAAGCGCTACTCACAGCTTGAAAAAAAAGAGGACATGCCTGAAAGTTCAATTTCAAGGGATTATGAGATGCATGCAAATCCAACCTCAAAGAGGTGTCAGCTCACACCTGTCAGAATAAACATCAGCAGAAAAACTACAAACAATAAATGCTGAAAGGGTTGTGGACAAGGGCATACCCTCAAATTTAAGTGGAACATAACCTGGTAAGAGCCACTAATGAGAACAGAATGGAGACGCCTTTACAAGGTAAACATTTTGCTACCATATGAACCAACAGGCTCTCTCCTGGGCCTATAACCGAAGAAGACATAGTTGAAAGACACAGGCAGGCAAATGTGCATTTCAGCAGTGTTACAATAACCAAGACATGGAAGCAACCAAAAAGTCCATCAACAGGCGAGTGGACAAAGAAAAACTGGTCCACGTACAGATGGAATATTCGCCAAGGAAAACAATGACACAATGCCATTTGCATCACCATAGATGAGTCTAGAAGTAATCACGCAACTTGTAGTAAGTCAGAAAGCGAAAGACACGTATCCTGTGATATCACTTATAGGTGTTACCTAAAAATTGATACCAGTGAAGATATTTCCACAGAGAAAGGCAATCACAGATTCATTAAACAAACTTATGGTTCACCAATGGAAAGGTGTGAGGATTGGATACATTAGGATGTCAGAGTTAACAGAGATATACAAACACAGGTGAAGTATATAATCACCAAAGACCTACGGAATACCAAGAGAAGACTACTCAACATTGTGTCATAACCTAAAATGGGAAAAGGATCCAAAGAAGAAAAGAGATAGGTATATGTGGAAAACAACCACATCTTGCACACCTAAAACAAGCAAAACTTTGTAATCACACTTGCTGTGATAAACAATGAAAATTAAATTTAAAAGAAGAACAATATTTAGTGAGATATAAACTTAAGGGGCTTTTTCCTGGCCCATTCCATTCTAATTTGCAACCTAGAACAGGACTTCCATTGAGGCTCTGTTTCCCTAGTAACCAGATTTGGTTAATGAGAACTGCTGCCGCCTTGTGGCCGTTTCACACAACAGCAGCTCTAACTGCAGCTGTAATGGTTACTTGATAGTCAAAATAATTGCAGGCCTGTAAATGACACCTGTCCTCAAAACAATCCTTCGGTCGTAAATCGAGCAAAAATCTCAAAAGACATCCATATTTCAAAACGACAATTTCAAGAGGCATATTTTATGCACATTTTATATTCTGTCTCTTTTTTGGTTATAGAAAAAGGCATGGAAAAACGTTCAACGTCAGGAATTAATAAAGCCATGCAAATCCGGTCTAGAAACACGTTCACCTCACAGCCGTCAGAAGGATCATCAGCAAAAAAGTCTACATAGTATAAATGCTGAAGGGGTTTTAGAGAACTGTGTACCCTCTAGCTGCTGATGGGATGTAACCTGGTAACAGCCAGTACAGAGAACAAAATGGAGGTGTGTTTAAAGGTAAAACTTGAGCTACTATGTGATCAGGTAGGCCCACTGATGGGCCTATCCGCTGAGTAGACCTGAATCAAAAAGACACAGGCTGGCAATCCTTCACTGCAGCAACATGTACCATAGCCAAGAGCTGGAAGAAACCAAAATGTCCATCAACAGAAAAATGCACCAAGAAGAAGTGGTCCATGTACACAATGGAATATTAGCCATGGAAAAGCATGGAACAATGCCTTTGGCACCACCATAGAAGGATCTAGAGATAATCACCCTACCTGAAGTAAGAAAGAAAACGAAAGACAGATATCCTCTTACATCACTTATAGGTGTTACCTAAAAATTGATACCCATGAAATAATTTCCAAGAGAAGGACACTCATAGATTCAGAAAACCAAATTATGTTTAACCAAATGGAAAGGTGTAAGGAATGTATGAATTAGGATATGGGGGTTAACAGACATGTAGTAATACATATGAAATATATAATCACAAAATACCTATGGAATGCTAAAAGAGGTGTACTCAACACTCTGTAGTAACCTACACGGGAAAGGATCCAAAGATGAATAGATCAATACATTGATATAATGAACCAGATTCCATACACCTAGAAAAAACACAGTATTTTTATCCAATTTGCTGTGATAATAAATAAAAATTAAATGTAAAAAACAAACAAGAAGGAAGGAGATATAAGCTCTTGGGAGTTTGCCGTGGCACATTCTGCTCTAATTTGCAGCTTACAAACACGATTTCCAGGAAACCTCTGTTGCCCAAAAACCCAGAGTTGGAAATGTAGAAATGCTGCCGCCTTGTGGCCGTTTCCCACAAGAGTGGCTTTAAAACCACAGCTAACGGTCACTTAACATTCACAAGGACTCAGGACAGTAAAGGACAACTACCCTCAAAAATTCACAACTGGCAAAATTTTCAAGGAGATAGTAGGAAGAGGTAAATTTTACTCATTATTTTTCTAAAAACAAGGAAAATGGATAAAAGCTCAACAACATAAATTTTTAAACTCATGCAAATCTAGC
Source organism: Orcinus orca (assembly GCF_937001465.1). Lineage (NCBI taxonomy): Eukaryota > Metazoa > Chordata > Mammalia > Artiodactyla > Delphinidae > Orcinus > Orcinus orca. Next base: position 47,570,185 of record NC_064561.1, on the reverse strand, counting down.
CTACAAAAAGATTTCAACTCACACACGGCAACTACCATCAGCCAAAGGTCTACAAACAATAAATGCTGAAGGGGTTTTAGAGAACTGTGTACCCTCTAGCTGCTGGTGAGATGTAAAGTGGTAAGAGCCAATAGTGAGAACAGAAAGGAGCTGTGTTTAAAAGTAAAAATTGAGCCAGCATTCCATTCAGCAGGCCCACCGCTGAACCTCTCACCTGAAAATACCAGAGCCGAGAAGGCACAGACTGCAACAGCTTCACTGCAGGATTTTTCACAATAGCCAAGACACGGAAGCAACCAAAATGTCCATCAATGGATGAATGGATAAAGAAGTGGTCCATGTACATAATGGAATATTAGCCATGGAAAACAGTGAAACACTGCTCGTTGAGGCACCATTTATGAGCCTAGATATAATCTCAGAACATGCCGTAAGTCAGAAAGAAAAAGACATATAGTATGATATCACTTATAGGCGTTATCTAACAACTGACAAAAATGATAGCATTTTCACAGAGAAAGAAACTCACAGACTTAGAAAACAAACTATTCTTATGTAAATGGAAAGGTGGGCGGTATGGAAAATTAAGATTAGGGTTACCATATGTGTACATATACCTACTAAATACATTTATCAAAGAGACCGACCATATAGCAAGGGAGGTCAATGGAGCACTCTGCAATAATTTACATGGGAAGAGTATCTGTACATGAATATATTACATATATGTGTGTGTGTGTGTGTGTGTGTATGTAATGTACAAATGAACCAGATTGTATACACCTAGGACAAACAATATTCTAAATATTACCTCGATTTAAAAAGACTAAAAAATCGAACAAGAAATAATGGAATATTAACTTATGGGATTTTTTCCTAGCACATTCCATTCTAATTTACAACCTGGGAACACAACTTCCAGAAATGTTGTGCTGCCCTAGAAACCAGTTTTGGGAATGGAGAAATGCTGCCGCCTTGTGGCCGTTTCCCCCAACAGCACCTTTAAAGCCAGTAGTAGTGGTCACTAAATATTCACACTCATTACAAGCCTGTAAATGTCACCTGTTCTCAAAAAAATCCTGGGGTCAAAAATCGACGAAAAATTCAAAACAGGGCAGCCTTCCCAGAAGACCACTTCAAGTGGTTTATTGTACTCACAGTTTTTTTCTGTTTTCGTTTAACAGAAAGAAAACAAAGCATGGAAAAATGCTGAACATTAGGAATTATTAAAGACATGCAAATCCAAGTTACAAAAACCTATCAGCTCACACCAGTCATAATGGCCATCAGCAAAAATTCTGCAAACAATAAATGCTGAAGGGGTTGTGGAGAAATGCGCACCCTCGTTTCTAAGTGGGACATGGTAAGAACCAGTAATGAAAACACAAAGGAGGTGCCTTGATAAGGTAAATATTGAGCTACCATTCAATCAAGCATACCCACTGCTGGGCCTATCACCTGAGAGGATGAGAATCCAAAAGACACAGGGTGGCAATCCTGCACTCCAGCAATATTTACCACAGCCAACACTTGGAAGCAACAAAAATGTCTGTCAACAGAGGAAGGCACAAGAAGAAGTGGTCCATGTACACAATGGAATATTACTCCAATTAAAAAAATATATAATTTCAATTTAGAAACCAAACGTAAGTTAGGAGACATCAGCTTTTGGGGGTCTGTCCGGGCACATTCCTCTCTAATATATAACCGAGGAACACCACTGGCAGGAGGGACTCTTTCCGTAATTCCCAGAATGGGGAAAGGAGAAATGCTGCCGCCCAATGGCTGATACCTTCAACAGCAGCTTTAAAATCTGTGCTAATGGTCACTTCATATGCACAAGTACTGGAGGGCTGTAAATGAAACCAGCCCTGAAAATGTCTTCAGGGAGGTAATGGCCAAAATATTTCAAAATGTGACACATACTTCAAGAAAACCATTTGAAGAGGTAAGCGCTACTCACAGCTTGAAAAAAAAGAGGACATGCCTGAAAGTTCAATTTCAAGGGATTATGAGATGCATGCAAATCCAACCTCAAAGAGGTGTCAGCTCACACCTGTCAGAATAAACATCAGCAGAAAAACTACAAACAATAAATGCTGAAAGGGTTGTGGACAAGGGCATACCCTCAAATTTAAGTGGAACATAACCTGGTAAGAGCCACTAATGAGAACAGAATGGAGACGCCTTTACAAGGTAAACATTTTGCTACCATATGAACCAACAGGCCCTCTCCTGGGCCTATAACCGAAGAAGACATAGTTGAAAGACACAGGCAGGCAAATGTGCATTTCAGCAGTGTTACAATAACCAAGACATGGAAGCAACCAAAAAGTCCATCAACAGGCGAGTGGACAAAGAAAAACTGGTCCACGTACAGATGGAATATTAGCCAAGGAAAACAATGACACAATGCCATTTGCATCACCATAGATGAGTCTAGAAGTAATCACGCAACTTGTAGTAAGTCAGAAAGCGAAAGACACGTATCCTGTGATATCACTTATAGGTGTTACCTAAAAATTGATACCAGTGAAGATATTTCCACAGAGAAAGGCAATCACAGATTCATTAAACAAACTTATGGTCCACCAATGGAAAGGTGTGAGGATTGGATACATTAGGATGTCAGAGTTAACAGAGATATACAAACACAGGTGAAGTATATAATCACCAAGGACCTACGGAATACCAAGAGAAGACTACTCAACATTGTGTCATAACCTAAAATGGGAAAAGGATCCAAAGAAGAAAAGAGATAGGTATATGTGGAAAACAACCACATCTTGCACACCTAAAACAAGCAAAACTTTGTAATCACACTTGCTGTGATAAACAATGAAAATTAAATTTAAAAGAAGAACAATATTTAGTGAGATATAAACTTAAGGGGCTTTTTCCTGGCCCATTCCATTCTAATTTGCAACCTAGAACAGGACTTCCATTGAGGCTCTGTTTCCCTAGTAACCAGATTTGGTTAATGAGAACTGCTGCCGCCTTGTGGCCGTTTCACACAACAGCAGCTCTAACTGCAGCTGTAATGGTTACTTGATAGTCAAAATAATTGCAGGCCTGTAAATGACACCTGTCCTCAAAACAATCCTTCGGTCGTTAATTGAGCAAAAATCTCAAAAGACATCCATATTTCAAAACGACAATTTCAAGAGGCATATTTTATGCACATTTTATATTCTGTCTCTTTTTTGGTTATAGAAAAAGGCATGGAAAAACGCTCAACGTCAGGAATTAATAAAGCCATGCAAATCCGGTCTAGAAACACGTTCACCTCACAGCCGTCAGAAGGATCATCAGCAAAAAAGTCTACATAGTATAAATGCTGAAGGGGTTTTAGAGAACTGTGTACCCTCTAGCTGCTGATGGGATGTAACCTGGTAACAGCCAGTACAGAGAACAAAATGGAGGTGTGTTTAAAGGTAAAACTTGAGCTACTATGTGATCAGGTAGGCCCACTGATGGGCCTATCCGCTGAGTAGACCTGAATCAAAAAGACACAGGCTGGCAATCCTTCACTGCAGCAACATGTACCATAGCCAAGAGCTGGAAGAAACCAAAATGTCCATCAACAGAAAAATGCACCAAGAAGAAGTGGTCCATGTACACAATGGAATATTAGCCATGGAAAAGCATGGAACAATGCCTTTGGCACCACCATAGAAGGATCTAGAGATAATCACCCTACCTGAAGTAAGAAAGAAAACGAAAGACAGATATCCTCTTACATCACTTATAGGTGTTACCTAAAAATTGATACCCATGAAATAATTTCCAAGAGAAGGACACTCATAGATTCAGAAAACCAAATTATGTTTAACCAAATGGAAAGGTGTAAGGAATGTATGAATTAGGATATGGGGGTTAACAGACATGTAGTAATACATATGAAATATATAATCACAAAATACCTATGGAATGCTAAAAGAGGTGTACTCAACACTCTGTAGTAACCTACACGGGAAAGGATCCAAAGATGAATAGATCAATACATTGATATAATGAACCAGATTCCATACACCTAGAAAAAACACAGTATTTTTATCCAATTTGCTGTGATAATAAATAAAAATTAAATGTAAAAAACAAACAAGAAGGAAGGAGATATAAGCTCTTGGGAGTTTGCCGTGGCACATTCTGCTCCAATTTGCAGCTTACAAACACGATTTCCAGGAAACCTCTGTTGCCCAAAAACCCAGAGTTGGAAATGTAGAAATGCTGCCGCCTTGTGGCCGTTTCCCACAAGAGTGGCTTTAAAACCACAGCTAACGGTCACTTAACATTCACAAGGACTCAGGACAGTAAAGGACAACTACCCTCAAAAATTCACAACTGGCAAAATTTTCAAGGAGATAGTAGGAAGAGGTAAATTTTACTCATTATTTTTCTAAAAACAAGGAAAATGGATAAAAGCTCAACAACATAAATTTTTAAACTCATGCAAATCTAGCCTACAAAAAGATTTCAACTCACACACGGCAACTACCATCAGCCAAAGGTCTACAAACAATAAATGCTGAAGGGGTTTTAGAGAACTGTGTACCCTCTAGCTGCTGGTGAGATGTAAAGTGGTAAGAGCCAATAGTGAGAACAGAAAGGAGCTGTGTTTAAAAGTAAAAATTGAGCCAGCATTCCATTCAGCAGGCCCACCGCTGAACCTCTCACCTGAAAATACCAGAGCCGAGAAGGCACAGACTGCAACAGCTTCACTGCAGGATTTTTCACAATAGCCAAGACACGGAAGCAACCAAAATGTCCATCAATGGATGAATGGATAAAGAAGTGGTCCATGTACATAATGGAATATTAGCCATGGAAAACAGTGAAACACTGCTCGTTGAGGCACCATTTATGAGCCTAGATATAATCTCAGAACATGCCGTAAGTCAGAAAGAAAAAGACATATAGTATGATATCACTTATAGGCGTTATCTAACAACTGACAAAAATGATAGCATTTTCACAGAGAAAGAAACTCACAGACTTAGAAAACAAACTATTCTTATGTAAATGGAAAGGTGGGCGGTATGGAAAATTAAGATTAGGGTTACCATATGTGTACATATACCTACTAAATACATTTATCAAAGAGACCGACCATATAGCAAGGGAGGTCAATGGAGCACTCTGCAATAATTTACATGGGAAGAGTATCTGTACATGAATATATTACATATATGTGTGTGTGTGTGTGTGTGTGTGTGTATGTAATGTACAAATGAACCAGATTGTATACACCTAGGACAAACAATATTCTAAATATTACCTCGATTTAAAAAGACTAAAAAATCGAACAAGAAATAATGGAATATTAACTTATGGGATTTTTTCCTAGCACATTCCATTCTAATTTACAACCTGGGAACACAACTTCCAGAAATGTTGTGCTGCCCTAGAAACCAGTTTTGGGAACGGAGAAATGCTGCCGCCTTGTGGCCGTTTCCCCCAACAGCACCTTTAAAGCCAGTAGTAGTGGTCACTAAATATTCACACTCATTACAAGCCTGTAAATGTCACCTGTTCTCAAAAAAATCCTGGGGTCAAAAATCGACGAAAAATTCAAAACAGGGCAGCCTTCCCAGAAGACCACTTCAAGTGGTTTATTGTACTCACAGTTTTTTTCTGTTTTCGTTTAACAGAAAGAAAACAAAGCATGGAAAAATGCTGAACATTAGGAATTATTAAAGACATGCAAATCCAAGTTACAAAAACCTATCAGCTCACACCAGTCATAATGGCCATCAGCAAAAATTCTGCAAACAATAAATGCTGAAGGGGTTGTGGAGAAATGCGCACCCTCGTTTCTAAGTGGGACATGGTAAGAACCAGTAATGAAAACACAAAGGAGGTGCCTTGATAAGGTAAATATTGAGCTACCATTCAATCAAGCATACCCACTGCTGGGCCTATCACCTGAGAGGATGAGAATCCAAAAGACACAGGGTGGCAATCCTGCACTCCAGCAATATTTACCACAGCCAACACTTGGAAGCAACAAAAATGTCTGTCAACAGAGGAAGGCACAAGAAGAAGTGGTCCATGTACACAATGGAATATTACTCCAATTAAAAAAATATATAATTTCAATTTAGAAACCAAACGTAAGTTAGGAGACATCAGCTTTTGGGGGTCTGTCCGGGCACATTCCTCTCTAATATATAACCGAGGAACACCACTGGCAGGAGGGACTCTTTCCGTAATTCCCAGAATGGGGAAAGGAGAAATGCTGCCGCCCAATGGCTGATACCTTCAACAGCAGCTTTAAAATCTGTGCTAATGGTCACTTCATATGCACAAGTACTGGAGGGCTGTAAATGAAACCAGCCCTGAAAATGTCTTCAGGGAGGTAATGGCCAAAATATTTCAAAATGTGACACATACTTCAAGAAAACCATTTGAAGAGGTAAGCGCTACTCACAGCTTGAAAAAAAAGAGGACATGCCTGAAAGTTCAATTTCAAGGGATTATGAGATGCATGCAAATCCAACCTCAAAGAGGTGTCAGCTCACACCTGTCAGAATAAACATCAGCAGAAAAACTACAAACAATAAATGCTGAAAGGGTTGTGGACAAGGGCATACCCTCAAATTTAAGTGGAACATAACCTGGTAAGAGCCACTAATGAGAACAGAATGGAGACGCCTTTACAAGGTAAACATTTTGCTACCATATGAACCAACAGGCTCTCTCCTGGGCCTATAACCGAAGAAGACATAGTTGAAAGACACAGGCAGGCAAATGTGCATTTCAGCAGTGTTACAATAACCAAGACATGGAAGCAACCAAAAAGTCCATCAACAGGCGAGTGGACAAAGAAAAACTGGTCCACGTACAGATGGAATATTAGCCAAGGAAAACAATGACACAATGCCATTTGCATCACCATCGATGAGTCTAGAAGTAATCACGCAACTTGTAGTAAGTCAGAAAGCGAAAGACACGTATCCTGTGATATCACTTATAGGTGTTACCTAAAAATTGATACCAGTGAAGATATTTCCACAGAGAAAGGCAATCACAGATTCATTAAACAAACTTATGGTTCACCAATGGAAAGGTGTGAGGATTGGATACATTAGGATGTCAGAGTTAACAGAGATATACAAACACAGGTGAAGTATATAATCACCAAAGACCTACAGAATACCAAGAGAAGACTACTCAACATTGTGTCATAACCTAAAATGGGAAAAGGATCCAAAGAAGAAAAGAGATAGGTATATGTGGAAAACAACCACATCTTGCACACCTAAAACAAGCAAAACTTTGTAATCACACTTGCTGTGATAAACAATGAAAATTAAATTTAAAAGAAGAACAATATTTAGTGAGATATAAACTTAAGGGGCTTTTTCCTGGCCCATTCCATTCTAATTTGCAACCTAGAACAGGACTTCCATTGAGGCTCTGTTTCCCTAGTAACCAGATTTGGTTAATGAGAACTGCTGCCGCCTTGTGGCCGTTTCACACAACAGCAGCTCTAACTGCAGCTGTAATGGTTACTTGATAGTCAAAATAATTGCAGGCCTGTAAATGACACCTGTCCTCAAAACAATCCTTCGGTCGTAAATCGAGCAAAAATCTCAAAAGACATCCATATTTCAAAACGACAATTTCAAGAGGCATATTTTATGCACATTTTATATTCTGTCTCTTTTTTTGTTATAGAAAAAGGCATGGAAAAACGCTCAACGTCAGGAATTAATAAAGCCATGCAAATCCGGTCTAGAAACACGTTCACCTCACAGCCGTCAGAAGGATCATCAGCAAAAAAGTCTACATAGTATAAATGCTGAAGGGGTTTTAGAGAACTGTGTACCCTCTAGCTGCTGATGGGATGTAACCTGGTAACAGCCAGTACAGAGAACAAAATGGAGGTGTGTTTAAAGGTAAAACTTGAGCTACTATGTGATCAGGTAGGCCCACTGATGGGCCTATCCGCTGAGTAGACCTGAATCAAAAAGACACAGGCTGGCAATCCTTCACTGCAGCAACATGTACCATAGCCAAGAGCTGGAAGAAACCAAAATGTCCATCAACAGAAAAATGCACCAAGAAGAAGTGGTCCATGTACACAATGGAATATTAGCCATGGAAAAGCATGGAACAATGCCTTTGGCACCACCATAGAAGGATCTAGAGATAATCACCCTACCTGAAGTAAGAAAGAAAACGAAAGACAGATATCCTCTTACATCACTTATAGGTGTTACCTAAAAATTGATACCCATGAAATAATTTCCAAGAGAAGGACACTCATAGATTCAGAAAACCAAATTATGTTTAACCAAATGGAAAGGTGTAAGGAATGTATGAATTAGGATATGGGGGTTAACAGACATGTAGTAATACATATGAAATATATAATCACAAAATACCTATGGAATGCTAAAAGAGGTGTACTCAACACTCTGTAGTAACCTACACGGGAAAGGATCCAAAGATGAATAGATCAATACATTGATATAATGAACCAGATTCCATACACCTAGAAAAAACACAGTATTTTTATCCAATTTGCTGTGATAATAAATAAAAATTAAATGTAAAAAACAAACAAGAAGGAAGGAGATATAAGCTCTTGGGAGTTTGCCGTGGCACATTCTGCTCTGATTTGCAGCTTACAAACACGATTTCCAGGAAACCTCTGTTGCCCAAAAACCCAGAGTTGGAAATGTAGAAATGCTGCCGCCTTGTGGCCGTTTCCCACAAGAGTGGCTTTAAAACCACAGCTAACGGTCACTTAACATTCACAAGGACTCAGGACAGTAAAGGACAACTACCCTCAAAAATTCACAACTGGCAAAATTTTCAAGGAGATAGTAGGAAGAGGTAAATTTTACTCATTATTTTTCTAAAAACAAGGAAAATGGATAAAAGCTCAACAACATAAATTTTTAAACTCATGCAAATCTAGCCTACAAAAAGATTTCAACTCACACACGGCAACTACCATCAGCCAAAGGTCTACAAACAATAAATGCTGAAGGGGTTTTAGAGAACTGTGTACCCTCTAGCTGCTGGTGAGATGTAAAGTGGTAAGAGCCAATAGTGAGAACAGAAAGGAGCTGTGTTTAAAAGTAAAAATTGAGCCAGCATTCCATTCAGCAGGCCCACCGCTGAACCTCTCACCTGAAAATACCAGAGCCGAGAAGGCACAGACTGCAACAGCTTCACTGCAGGATTTTTCACAATAGCCAAGACACGGAAGCAACCAAAATGTCCATCAATGGATGAATGGATAAAGAAGTGGTCCATGTACATAATGGAATATTAGCCATGGAAAACAGTGAAACACTGCTCGTTGAGGCACCATTTATGAGCCTAGATATAATCTCAGAACATGCCGTAAGTCAGAAAGAAAAAGACATATAGTATGATATCACTTATAGGCGTTATCTAACAACTGACAAAAATGATAGCATTTTCACAGAGAAAGAAACTCACAGACTTAGAAAACAAACTATTCTTATGTAAATGGAAAGGTGGGCGGTATGGAAAATTAAGATTAGGGTTACCATATGTGTACATATACCTACTAAATACATTTATCAAAGAGACCGACCATATAGCAAGGGAGGTCAATGGAGCACTCTGCAATAATTTACATGGGAAGAGTATCTGTACATGAATATATTACATATATGTGTGTGTGTGTGTGTGTGTGTGTATGTAATGTACAAATGAACCAGATTGTATACACCTAGGACAAACAATATTCTAAATATTACCTCGATTTAAAAAGACTAAAAAATCGAACAAGAAATAATGGAATATTAACTTATGGGATTTTTTCCTAGCACATTCCATTCTAATTTACAACCTGGGAACACAACTTCCAGAAATGTTGTGCTGCCCTAGAAACCAGTTTTGGGAACGGAGAAATGCTGTCGCCTTGTGGCCGTTTCCCCCAACAGCACCTTTAAAGCCAGTAGTAGTGGTCACTAAATATTCACACTCATTACAAGCCTGTAAATGTCACCTGTTCTCAAAAAAATCCTGGGGTCAAAAATCGACGAAAAATTCAAAACAGGGCAGCCTTCCCAGAAGACCACTTCAAGTGGTTTATTGTACTCACAGTTTTTTTCTGTTTTCGTTTAACAGAAAGAAAACAAAGCATGGAAAAATGCTGAACATTAGGAATTATTAAAGACATGCAAATCCAAGTTACAAAAACCTATCAGCTCACACCAGTCATAATGGCCATCAGCAAAAATTCTGCAAACAATAAATGCTGAAGGGGTTGTGGAGAAATGCGCACCCTCGTTTCTAAGTGGGACATGGTAAGAACCAGTAATGAAAACACAAAGGAGGTGCCTTGATAAGGTAAATATTGAGCTACCATTCAATCAAGCATACCCACTGCTGGGCCTATCACCTGAGAGGATGAGAATCCAAAAGACACAGGGTGGCAATCCTGCACTCCAGCAATATTTACCACAGCCAACACTTGGAAGCAACAAAAATGTCTGTCAACAGAGGAAGGCACAAGAAGAAGTGGTCCATGTACACAATGGAATATTACTCCAATTAAAAAAATATATAATTTCAATTTAGAAACCAAACGTAAGTTAGGAGACATCAGCTTTTGGGGGTCTGTCCGGGCACATTCCTCTCTAATATATAACCGAGGAACACCACTGGCAGGAGGGACTCTTTCCGTAATTCCCAGAATGGGGAAAGGAGAAATGCTGCCGCCCAATGGCTGATACCTTCAACAGCAGCTTTAAAATCTGTGCTAATGGTCACTTCATATGCACAAGTACTGGAGGGCTGTAAATGAAACCAGCCCTGAAAATGTCTTCAGGGAGGTAATGGCCAAAATATTTCAAAATGTGACACATACTTCAAGAAAACCATTTGAAGAGGTAAGCGCTACTCACAGCTTGAAAAAAAAGAGGACATGCCTGAAAGTTCAATTTCAAGGGATTATGAGATGCATGCAAATCCAACCTCAAAGAGGTGTCAGCTCACACCTGTCAGAATAAACATCAGCAGAAAAACTACAAACAATAAATGCTGAAAGGGTTGTGGACAAGGGCATACCCTCAAATTTAAGTGGAACATAACCTGGTAAGAGCCACTAATGAGAACAGAATGGAGACGCCTTTACAAGGTAAACATTTTGCTACCATATGAACCAACAGGCTCTCTCCTGGGCCTATAACCGAAGAAGACATAGTTGAAAGACACAGGCAGGCAAATGTGCATTTCAGCAGTGTTACAATAACCAAGACATGGAAGCAACCAAAAAGTCCATCAACAGGCGAGTGGACAAAGAAAAACTGGTCCACGTACAGATGGAATATTCGCCAAGGAAAACAATGACACAATGCCATTTGCATCACCATAGATGAGTCTAGAAGTAATCACGCAACTTGTAGTAAGTCAGAAAGCGAAAGACACGTATCCTGTGATATCACTTATAGGTGTTACCTAAAAATTGATACCAGTGAAGATATTTCCACAGAGAAAGGCAATCACAGATTCATTAAACAAACTTATGGTTCACCAATGGAAAGGTGTGAGGATTGGATACATTAGGATGTCAGAGTTAACAGAGATATACAAACACAGGTGAAGTATATAATCACCAAAGACCTACAGAATACCAAGAGAAGACTACTCAACATTGTGTCATAACCTAAAATGGGAAAAGGATCCAAAGAAGAAAAGAGATAGGTATATGTGGAAAACAACCACATCTTGCACACCTAAAACAAGCAAAACTTTGTAATCACACTTGCTGTGATAAACAATGAAAATTAAATTTAAAAGAAGAACAATATTTAGTGAGATATAAACTTAAGGGGCTTTTTCCTGGCCCATTCCATTCTAATTTGCGACCTAGAACAGGACTTCCATTGAGGCTCTGTTTCCCTAGTAACCAGATTTGGTTAATGAGAACTGCTGCCGCCTTGTGGCCGTTTCACACAACAGCAGCTCTAACTGCAGCTGTAATGGTTACTTGATAGTCAAAATAATTGCAGGCCTGTAAATGACACCTGTCCTCAAAACAATCCTTCGGTCGTAAATCGAGCAAAAATCTCAAAAGACATCCATATTTCAAAACGACAATTTCAAGAGGCATATTTTATGCACATTTTATATTCTGTCTCTTTTTTGGTTGTAGAAAAAGGCATGGAAAAACGTTCAACGTCAGGAATTAATAAAGCCATGCAAATCCGGTCTAGAAACACGTTCACCTCACAGCCGTCAGAAGGATCATCAGCAAAAAAGTCTACATAGTATAAATGCTGAAGGGGTTTTAGAGAACTGTGTACCCTCTAGCTGCTGATGGGATGTAACCTGGTAACAGCCAGTACAGAGAACAAAATGGAGGTGTGTTTAAAGGTAAAACTTGAGCTACTATGTGATCAGGTAGGCCCACTGATGGGCCTATCCGCTGAGTAGACCTGAATCAAAAAGACACAGGCTGGCAATCCTTCACTGCAGCAACATGTACCATAGCCAAGAGCTGGAAGAAACCAAAATGTCCATCAACAGAAAAATGCACCAAGAAGAAGTGGTCCATGTACACAATGGAATATTAGCCATGGAAAAGCATGGAACAATGCCTTTGGCACCACCATAGAAGGATCTAGAGATAATCACCCTACCTGAAGTAAGAAAGAAAACGAAAGACAGATATCCTCTTACATCACTTATAGGTGTTACCTAAAAATTGATACCCATGAAATAATTTCCAAGAGAAGGACACTCATAGATTCAGAAAACCAAATTATGTTTAACCAAATGGAAAGGTGTAAGGAATGTATGAATTAGGATATGGGGGTTAACAGACATGTAGTAATACATATGAAATATATAATCACAAAATACCTATGGAATGCTAAAAGAGGTGTACTCAACACTCTGTAGTAACCTACACGGGAAAGGATCCAAAGATGAATAGATCAATACATTGATATAATGAACCAGATTCCATACACCTAGAAAAAACACAGTATTTTTATCCAATTTGCTGTGATAATAAATAAAAATTAAATGTAAAAAACAAACAAGAAGGAAGGAGATATAAGCTCTTGGGAGTTTGCCGTGGCACATTCTGCTCTAATTTGCAGCTTACAAACACGATTTCCAGGAAACCTCTGTTGCCCAAAAACCCAGAGTTGGAAATGTAGAAATGCTGCCGCCTTGTGGCCGTTTCCCACAAGAGTGGCTTTAAAACCACAGCTAACGGTCACTTAACATTCACAAGGACTCAGGACAGTAAAGGACAACTACCCTCAAAAATTCACAACTGGCAAAATTTTCAAGGAGATAGTAGGAAGAGGTAAATTTTACTCATTATTTTTCTAAAAACAAGGAAAATGGATAAAAGCTCAACAACATAAATTTTTAAACTCATGCAAATCTAGCCTACAAAAAGATTTCAACTCACACACGGCAACTACCATCAGCCAAAGGTCTACAAACAATAAATGCTGAAGGGGTTTTAGAGAACTCTGTACCCTCTAGCTGCTGGTGAGATGTAAAGTGGTAAGAGCCAATAGTGAGAACAGAAAGGAGCTGTGTTTAAAAGTAAAAATTGAGCCAGCATTCCATTCAGCAGGCCCACCGCTGAACCTCTCACCTGAAAATACCAGAGCCGAGAAGGCACAGACTGCAACAGCTTCACTGCAGGATTTTTCACAATAGCCAAGACACGGAAGCAACCAAAATGTCCATCAATGGATGAATGGATAAAGAAGTGGTCCATGTACATAATGGAATATTAGCCATGGAAAACAGTGAAACACTGCTCGTTGAGGCACCATTTATGAGCCTAGATATAATCTCAGAACATGCCGTAAGTCAGAAAGAAAAAGACATATAGTATGATATCACTTATAGGCGTTATCTAACAACTGACAAAAATGATAGCATTTTCACAGAGAAAGAAACTCACAGACTTAGAAAACAAACTATTCTTATGTAAATGGAAAGGTGGGCGGTATGGAAAATTAAGATTAGGGTTACCATATGTGTACATATACCTACTAAATACATTTATCAAAGAGACCGACCATATAGCAAGGGAGGTCAATGGAGCACTCTGCAATAATTTACATGGGAAGAGTATCTGTACATGAATATATTACATATATGTGTGTGTGTGTGTGTGTGTGTGTGTATGTAATGTACAAATGAACCAGATTGTATACACCTAGGACAAACAATATTCTAAATATTACCTCGATTTAAAAAGACTAAAAAATCGAACAAGAAATAATGGAATATTAACTTATGGGATTTTTTCCTAGCACATTCCATTCTAATTTACAACCTGGGAACACAACTTCCAGAAATGTTGTGCTGCCCTAGAAACCAGTTTTGGGAATGGAGAAATGCTGCCGCCTTGTGGCCGTTTCCCCCAACAGCACCTTTAAAGCCAGTAGTAGTGGTCACTAAATATTCACACTCATTACAAGCCTGTAAATGTCACCTGTTCTCAAAAAAATCCTGGGGTCAAAAATCGACGAAAAATTCAAAACAGGGCAGCCTTCCCAGAAGACCACTTCAAGTGGTTTATTGTACTCACAGTTTTTTTCTGTTTTCGTTTAACAGAAAGAAAACAAAGCATGGAAAAATGCTGAACATTAGGAATTATTAAAGACATGCAAATCCAAGTTACAAAAACCTATCAGCTCACACCAGTCATAATGGCCATCAGCAAAAATTCTGCAAACAATAAATGCTGAAGGGGTTGTGGAGAAATGCGCACCCTCGTTTCTAAGTGGGACATGGTAAGAACCAGTAATGAAAACACAAAGGAGGTGCCTTGATAAGGTAAATATTGAGCTACCATTCAATCAAGCATACCCACTGCTGGGCCTATCACCTGAGAGGATGAGAATCCAAAAGACACAGGGTGGCAATCCTGCACTCCAGCAATATTTACCACAGCCAACACTTGGAAGCAACAAAAATGTCTGTCAACAGAGGAAGGCACAAGAAGAAGTGGTCCATGTACACAATGGAATATTACTCCAATTAAAAAAATATATAATTTCAATTTAGAAACCAAACGTAAGTTAGGAGACATCAGCTTTTGGGGGTCTGTCCGGGCACATTCCTCTCTAATATATAACCGAGGAACACCACTGGCAGGAGGGACTCTTTCCGTAATTCCCAGAATGGGGAAAGGAGAAATGCTGCCGCCCAATGGCTGATACCTTCAACAGCAGCTTTAAAATCTGTGCTAATGGTCACTTCATATGCACAAGTACTGGAGGGCTGTAAATGAAACCAGCCCTGAAAATGTCTTCAGGGAGGTAATGGCCAAAATATTTCAAAATGTGACACATACTTCAAGAAAACCATTTGAAGAGGTAAGTGCTACTCACAGCTTGAAAAAAAAGAGGACATGCCTGAAAGTTCAATTTCAAGGGATTATGAGATGCATGCAAATCCAACCTCAAAGAGGTGTCAGCTCACACCTGTCAGAATAAACATCAGCAGAAAAACTACAAACAATAAATGCTGAAAGGGTTGTGGACAAGGGCATACCCTCAAATTTAAGTGGAACATAACCTGGTAAGAGCCACTAATGAGAACAGAATGGAGACGCCTTTACAAGGTAAACATTTTGCTATCATATGAACCAACAGGCCCTCTCCTGGGCCTATAACCGAAGAAGACATAGTTGAAAGACACAGGCAGGCAAATGTGCATTTCAGCAGTGTTACAATAACCAAGACATGGAAGCAACCAAAAAGTCCATCAACAGGCGAGTGGACAAAAAAAAACTGGTCCACGTACAGATGGAATATTAGCCAAGGAAAACAATGACACAATGCCATTTGCATCACCATAGATGAGTCTAGAAGTAATCACGCAACTTGTAGTAAGTCAGAAAGCGAAAGACACGTATGCTGTGATATCACTTATAGGTGTTACCTAAAAATTGATACCAGTGAAGATATTTCCACAGAGAAAGGCAATCACAGATTCATTAAACAAACTTATGGTCCACCAATGGAAAGGTGTGAGGATTGGATACATTAGGATGTCAGAGTTAACAGAGATATACAAACACAAGTGAAGTATATAATCACCAAGGACCTACGGAATACCAAGAGAAGACTACTCAACATTGTGTCATAACCTAAAATAGGAAAAGGATCCAAAGAAGAAAAGAGATAGGTATATGTGGAAAACAACCACATCTTGCACACCTAAAACAAGCAAAATTTTGTAATCACACTTGCTGTGATAAACAATGAAAATTAAATTTAAAAGAAGAACAATATTTAGTGAGATATAAACTTAAGGGGCTTTTTCCTGGCCCATTCCATTCTAATTTGCAACCTAGAACAGGACTTCCATTGAGGCTCTGTTTCCCTAGTAACCAGATTTGGTTAATGAGAACTGCTGCCGCCTTGTGGCCGTTTCACACAACAGCAGCTCTAACTGCAGCTGTAATGGTTACTTGATAGTCAAAATAATTGCAGGCCTGTAAATGACACCTGTCCTCAAAACAATCCTTCGGTCGTAAATCGAGCAAAAATCTCAAAAGACATCCATATTTCAAAACGACAATTTCAAGAGGCATATTTTATGCACATTTTATATTCTGTCTCTTTTTTGGTTATAGAAAAAGGCATGGAAAAACGCTCAACGTCAGGAATTAATAAAGCCATGCAAATCCGGTCTAGAAACACGTTCACCTCACAGCCGTCAGAAGGATCATCAGCAAAAAAGTCTACATAGTATAAATGCTGAAGGGGTTTTAGAGAACTGTGTACCCTCTAGCTGCTGATGGGATGTAACCTGGTAACAGCCAGTACAGAGAACAAAATGGAGGTGTGTTTAAAGGTAAAACTTGAGCTACTATGTGATCAGGTAGGCCCACTGATGGGCCTATCCGCTGAGTAGACCTGAATCAAAAAGACACAGGCTGGCAATCCTTCACTGCAGCAACATGTACCATAGCCAAGAGCTGGAAGAAACCAAAATGTCCATCAACAGAAAAATGCACCAAGAAGAAGTGGTCCATGTACACAATGGAATATTAGCCATGGAAAAGCATGGAACAATGCCTTTGGCACCACCATAGAAGGATCTAGAGATAATCACCCTACCTGAAGTAAGAAAGAAAACGAAAGACAGATATCCTCTTACATCACTTATAGGTGTTACCTAAAAATTGATACCCATGAAATAATTTCCAAGAGAAGGACACTCATAGATTCAGAAAACCAAATTATGTTTAACCAAATGGAAAGGTGTAAGGAATGTATGAATTAGGATATGGGGGTTAACAGACATGTAGTAATACATATGAAATATATAATCACAAAATACCTATGGAATGCTAAAAGAGGTGTACTCAACACTCTGTAGTAACCTACACGGGAAAGGATCCAAAGATGAATAGATCAATACATTGATATAATGAACCAGATTCCATACACCTAGAAAAAACACAGTATTTTTATCCAATTTGCTGTGATAATAAATAAAAATTAAATGTAAAAAACAAACAAGAAGGAAGGAGATATAAGCTCTTGGGAGTTTGCCGTGGCACATTCTGCTCTAATTTGCAGCTTACAAACACGATTTCCAGGAAACCTCTGTTGCCCAAAAACCCAGAGTTGGAAATGTAGAAATGCTGCCGCCTTGTGACCGTTTCCCACAAGAGCGGCTTTAAAACCACAGCTAACGGTCACTTAACATTCACAAGGACTCAGGACAGTAAAGGACAACTACCCTCAAAAATTCACAACTGGCAAAATTTTCAAGGAGATAGTAGGAAGAGGTAAATTTTACTCATTATTTTTCTAAAAACAAGGAAAATGGATAAAAGCTCAACAACATAAATTTTTAAACTCATGCAAATCTAGCCTACAAAAAGATTTCAACTCACACACGGCAACTACCATCAGCCAAAGGTCTACAAACAATAAATGCTGAAGGGGTTTTAGAGAACTGTGTACCCTCTAGCTGCTGGTGAGATGTAAAGTGGTAAGAGCCAATAGTGAGAACAGAAAGGAGCTGTGTTTAAAAGTAAAAATTGAGCCAGCATTCCATTCAGCAGGCCCACCGCTGAACCTCTCACCTGAAAATACCAGAGCCGAGAAGGCACAGACTGCAACAGCTTCACTGCAGGATTTTTCACAATAGCCAAGACACGGAAGCAACCAAAATGTCCATCAATGGATGAATGGATAAAGAAGTGGTCCATGTACATAATGGAATATTAGCCATGGAAAACAGTGAAACACTGCTCGTTGAGGCACCATTTATGAGCCTAGATATAATCTCAGAACATGCCGTAAGTCAGAAAGAAAAAGACATATAGTATGATATCACTTATAGGTGTTATCTAACAACTGACAAAAATGATAGCATTTTCACAGAGAAAGAAACTCACAGACTTAGAAAACAAACTATTCTTATGTAAATGGAAAGGTGGGCGGTATGGAAAATTAAGATTAGGGTTACCATATGTGTACATATACCTACTAAATACATTTATCAAAGAGACCGACCATATAGCAAGGGAGGTCAATGGAGCACTCTGCAATAATTTACATGGGAAGAGTATCTGTACATGAATATATTACATATGTGTGTGTGTGTGTGTGTGTGTGTGTATGTAATGTACAAATGAACCAGATTGTATACACCTAGGACAAACAATATTCTAAATATTACCTCGATTTAAAAAGACTAAAAAATCGAACAAGAAATAATGGAATATTAACTTATGGGATTTTTTCCTAGCACATTCCATTCTAATTTACAACCTGGGAACACAACTTCCAGAAATGTTGTGCTGCCCTAGAAACCAGTTTTGGGAATGGCGAAATGCTGCCGCCTTGTGGCCGTTTCCCCCAACAGCACCTTTAAAGCCAGTAGTAGTGGTCACTAAATATTCACACTCATTACAAGCCTGTAAATGTCACCTGTTCTCAAAAAAATCCTGGGGTCAAAAATCGACGAAAAATTCAAAACAGGGCAGCCTTCCCAGAAGACCACTTCAAGTGGTTTATTGTACTCACAGTTTTTTTCTGTTTTCGTTTAACAGAAAGAAAACAAAGCATGGAAAAATGCTGAACATTAGGAATTATTAAAGACATGCAAATCCAAGTTACAAAAACCTATCAGCTCACACCAGTCATAATGGCCATCAGCAAAAATTCTGCAAACAATAAATGCTGAAGGGGTTGTGGAGAAATGCGCACCCTCGTTTCTAAGTGGGACATGGTAAGAACCAGTAATGAAAACACAAAGGAGGTGCCTTGGTAAGGTAAATATTGAGCTACCATTCAATCAAGCATACCCACTGCTGGGCCTATCACCTGAGAGGATGAGAATCCAAAAGACACAGGGTGGCAATCCTGCACTCCAGCAATATTTACCACAGCCAACACTTGGAAGCAACAAAAATGTCTGTCAACAGAGGAAGGCACAAAGAAGAAGTGGTCCATGTACACAATGGAATATTACTCCAATTAAAAAAATATATAATTTCAATTTAGAAACCAAACGTAAGTTAGGAGACATCAGGTTTTGGGGGTCTGTCCGGGCACATTCCTCTCTAATATATAACCGAGGAACACCACTGGCAGGAGGGACTCTTTCCGTAATTCCCAGAATGGGGAAAGGAGAAATGCTGCCGCCCAATGGCTGATACCTTCAACAGCAGCTTTAAAATCTGTGCTAATGGTCACTTCATATGCACAAGTACTGGAGGGCTGTAAATGAAACCAGCCCTGAAAATGTCTTCAGGGAGGTAATGGCCAAAATATTTCAAAATGTGACACATACTTCAAGAAAACCATTTGAAGAGGTAAGCGCTACTCACAGCTTGAAAAAAAAGAGGACATGCCTGAAAGTTCAATTTCAAGGGATTATGAGATGCATGCAAATCCAACCTCAAAGAGGTGTCAGCTCACACCTGTCAGAATAAACATCAGCAGAAAAACTACAAACAATAAATGCTGAAAGGGTTGTGGACAAGGGCATACCCTCAAATTTAAGTGGAACATAACCTGGTAAGAGCCACTAATGAGAACAGAATGGAGACGCCTTTACAAGGTAAACATTTTGCTACCATATGAACCAACAGGCCCTCTCCTGGGCCTATAACCGAAGAAGACATAGTTGAAAGACACAGGCAGGCAAATGTGCATTTCAGCAGTGTTACAATAACCAAGACATGGAAGCAACCAAAAAGTCCATCAACAGGCGAGTGGACAAAGACAAACTGGTCCACGTACAGATGGAATATTCGCCAAGGAAAACAATGACACAATGCCATTTGCATCACCATAGATGAGTCTAGAAGTAATCACGCAACTTGTAGTAAGTCAGAAAGCGAAAGACACGTATCCTGTGATATCACTTATAGGTGTTACCTAAAAATTGATACCAGTGAAGATATTTCCACAGAGAAAGGCAATCACAGATTCATTAAACAAACTTATGGTTCACCAATGGAAAGGTGTGAGGATTGGATACATTAGGATGTCAGAGTTAACAGAGATATACAAACACAGGTGAAGTA
Organism: Orcinus orca; assembly: GCF_937001465.1. Lineage (NCBI taxonomy): Eukaryota > Metazoa > Chordata > Mammalia > Artiodactyla > Delphinidae > Orcinus > Orcinus orca. Next base: position 47,549,655 of record NC_064561.1, on the reverse strand, counting down.
TATAATCACCAAAGACCTACGGAATACCAAGAGAAGACTACTCAACATTGTGTCATAACCTAAAATGGGAAAAGGATCCAAAGAAGAAAAGAGATAGGTATATGTGGAAAACAACCACATCTTGCACACCTAAAACAAGCAAAACTTTGTAATCACACTTGCTGTGATAAACAATGAAAATTAAATTTAAAAGAAGAACAATATTTAGTGAGATATAAACTTAAGGGGCTTTTTCCTGGCCCATTCCATTCTAATTTGCAACCTAGAACAGGACTTCCATTGAGGCTCTGTTTCCCTAGTAACCAGATTTGGTTAATGAGAACTGCTGCCGCCTTGTGGCCGTTTCACACAACAGCAGCTCTAACTGCAGCTGTAATGGTTACTTGATAGTCAAAATAATTGCAGGCCTGTAAATGACACCTGTCCTCAAAACAATCCTTCGGTCGTAAATCGAGCAAAAATCTCAAAAGACATCCATATTTCAAAACGACAATTTCAAGAGGCATATTTTATGCACATTTTATATTCTGTCTCTTTTTTTGTTATAGAAAAAGGCATGGAAAAACGCTCAACGTCAGGAATTAATAAAGCCATGCAAATCCGGTCTAGAAACACGTTCACCTCACAGCCGTCAGAAGGATCATCAGCAAAAAAGTCTACATAGTATAAATGCTGAAGGGGTTTTAGAGAACTGTGTACCCTCTAGCTGCTGATGGGATGTAACCTGGTAACAGCCAGTACAGAGAACAAAATGGAGGTGTGTTTAAAGGTAAAACTTGAGCTACTATGTGATCAGGTAGGCCCACTGATGGGCCTATCCGCTGAGTAGACCTGAATCAAAAAGACACAGGCTGGCAATCCTTCACTGCAGCAACATGTACCATAGCCAAGAGCTGGAAGAAACCAAAATGTCCATCAACAGAAAAATGCACCAAGAAGAAGTGGTCCATGTACACAATGGAATATTAGCCATGGAAAAGCATGGAACAATGCCGTTGGCACCACCATAGAAGGATCTAGAGATAATCACCCTACCTGAAGTAAGAAAGAAAACGAAAGACAGATATCCTATTACATCACTTATAGGTGTTACCTAAAAATTGATACCCATGAAATAATTTCCAAGAGAAGGACACTCATAGATTCAGAAAACCAAATTATGTTTAACCAAATGGAAAGGTGTAAGGAATGTATGAATTAGGATATGGGGGTTAACAGACATGTAGTAATACATATGAAATATATAATCACAAAATACCTATGGAATGCTAAAAGAGGTGTACTCAACACTCTGTAGTAACCTACACGGGAAAGGATCCAAAGATGAATAGATCAATACATTGATATAATGAACCAGATTCCATACACCTAGAAAAAACACAGTATTTTTATCCAATTTGCTGTGATAATAAATAAAAATTAAATGTAAAAAACAAACAAGAAGGAAGGAGATATAAGCTCTTGGGAGTTTGCCGTGGCACATTCTGCTCTAATTTGCAGCTTACAAACACGATTTCCAGGAAACCTCTGTTGCCCAAAAACCCAGAGTTGGAAATGTAGAAATGCTGCCGCCTTGTGGCCGTTTCCCACAAGAGCGGCTTTAAAACCACAGCTAACGGTCACTTAACATTCACAAGGACTCAGGACAGTAAAGGACAACTGCCCTCAAAAATTCACAACTGGCAAAATTTTCAAGGAGATAGTAGGAAGAGGTAAATTTTACTCATTATTTTTCTAAAAACAAGGAAAATGGATAAAAGCTCAACAACATAAATTTTTAAACTCATGCAAATCTAGCCTACAAAAAGATTTCAACTCACACACGGCAACTACCATCAGCCAAAGGTCTACAAACAATAAATGCTGAAGGGGTTTTAGAGAACTCTGTACCCTCTAGCTGCTGGTGAGATGTAAAGTGGTAAGAGCCAATAGTGAGAACAGAAAGGAGCTGTGTTTAAAAGTAAAAATTGAGCCAGCATTCCATTCAGCAGGCCCACCGCTGAACCTCTCACCTGAAAATACCAGAGCCGAGAAGGCACAGACTGCAACAGCTTCACTGCAGGATTTTTCACAATAGCCAAGACACGGAAGCAACCAAAATGTCCATCAATGGATGAATGGATAAAGAAGTGGTCCATGTACATAATGGAATATTAGCCATGGAAAACAGTGAAACACTGCTCGTTGAGGCACCATTTATGAGCCTAGATATAATCTCAGAACATGCCGTAAGTCAGAAAGAAAAAGACATATAGTATGATATCACTTATAGGTGTTATCTAACAACTGACAAAAATGATAGCATTTTCACAGAGAAAGAAACTCACAGACTTAGAAAACAAACTATTCTTATGTAAATGGAAAGGTGGGCGGTATGGAAAATTAAGATTAGGGTTACCATATGTGTACATATACCTACTAAATACATTTATCAAAGAGACCGACCATATAGCAAGGGAGGTCAATGGAGCACTCTGCAATAATTTACATGGGAAGAGTATCTGTACATGAATATATTACATATGTGTGTGTGTGTGTGTGTGTGTGTGTGTATGTAATGTACAAATGAACCAGATTGTATACACCTAGGACAAACAATATTCTAAATATTACCTCGATTTAAAAAGACTAAAAAATCGAACAAGAAATAATGGAATATTAACTTATGGGATTTTTTCCTAGCACATTCCATTCTAATTTACAACCTGGGAACACAACTTCCAGAAATGTTGTGCTGCCCTAGAAACCAGTTTTGGGAATGGCGAAATGCTGCCGCCTTGTGGCCGTTTCCCCCAACAGCACCTTTAAAGCCAGTAGTAGTGGTCACTAAATATTCACACTCATTACAAGCCTGTAAATGTCACCTGTTCTCAAAAAAATCCTGGGGTCAAAAATCGACGAAAAATTCAAAACAGGGCAGCCTTCCCAGAAGACCACTTCAAGTGGTTTATTGTACTCACAGTTTTTTTCTGTTTTCGTTTAACAGAAAGAAAACAAAGCATGGAAAAATGCTGAACATTAGGAATTATTAAAGACATGCAAATCCAAGTTACAAAAACCTATCAGCTCACACCAGTCATAATGGCCATCAGCAAAAATTCTGCAAACAATAAATGCTGAAGGGGTTGTGGAGAAATGCGCACCCTCGTTTCTAAGTGGGACATGGTAAGAACCAGTAATGAAAACACAAAGGAGGTGCCTTGATAAGGTAAATATTGAGCTACCATTCAATCAAGCATACCCACTGCTGGGCCTATCACCTGAGAGGATGAGAATCCAAAAGACACAGGGTGGCAATCCTGCACTCCAGCAATATTTACCACAGCCAACACTTGGAAGCAACAAAAATGTCTGTCAACAGAGGAAGGCACAAGAAGAAGTGGTCCATGTACACAATGGAATATTACTCCAATTAAAAAAATATATAATTTCAATTTAGAAACCAAACGTAAGTTAGGAGACATCAGCTTTTGGGGGTCTGTCCGGGCACATTCCTCTCTAATATATAACCGAGGAACACCACTGGCAGGAGGGACTCTTTCCGTAATTCCCAGAATGGGGAAAGGAGAAATGCTGCCGCCCAATGGCTGATACCTTCAACAGCAGCTTTAAAATCTGTGCTAATGGTCACTTCATATGCACAAGTACTGGAGGGCTGTAAATGAAACCAGCCCTGAAAATGTCTTCAGGGAGGTAATGGCCAAAATATTTCAAAATGTGACACATACTTCAAGAAAACCATTTGAAGAGGTAAGCGCTACTCACAGCTTGAAAAAAAAGAGGACATGCCTGAAAGTTCAATTTCAAGGGATTATGAGATGCATGCAAATCCAACCTCAAAGAGGTGTCAGCTCACACCTGTCAGAATAAACATCAGCAGAAAAACTACAAACAATAAATGCTGAAAGGGTTGTGGACAAGGGCATACCCTCAAATTTAAGTGGAACATAACCTGGTAAGAGCCACTAATGAGAACAGAATGGAGACGCCTTTACAAGGTAAACATTTTGCTACCATATGAACCAACAGGCCCTCTCCTGGGCCTATAACCGAAGAAGACATAGTTGAAAGACACAGGCAGGCAAATGTGCATTTCAGCAGTGTTACAATAACCAAGACATGGAAGCAACCAAAAAGTCCATCAACAGGCGAGTGGACAAAGACAAACTGGTCCACGTACAGATGGAATATTAGCCAAGGAAAACAATGACACAATGCCATTTGCATCACCATAGATGAGTCTAGAAGTAATCACGCAACTTGTAGTAAGTCAGAAAGCGAAAGACACGTATCCTGTGATATCACTTATAGGTGTTACCTAAAAATTGATACCAGTGAAGATATTTCCACAGAGAAAGGCAATCACAGATTCATTAAACAAACTTATGGTCCACCAATGGAAAGGTGTGAGGATTGGATACATTAGGATGTCAGAGTTAACAGAGATATACAAACACAGGTGAAGTATATAATCACCAAGGACCTACGGAATACCAAGAGAAGACTACTCAACATTGTGTCATAACCTAAAATGGGAAAAGGATCCAAAGAAGAAAAGAGATAGGTATATGTGGAAAACAACCACATCTTGCACACCTAAAACAAGCAAAACTTTGTAATCACACTTGCTGTGATAAACAATGAAAATTAAATTTAAAAGAAGAACAATATTTAGTGAGATATAAACTTAAGGGGCTTTTTCCTGGCCCATTCCATTCTAATTTGCAACCTAGAACAGGACTTCCATTGAGGCTCTGTTTCCCTAGTAACCAGATTTGGTTAATGAGAACTGCTGCCGCCTTGTGGCCGTTTCACACAACAGCAGCTCTAACTGCAGCTGTAATGGTTACTTGATAGTCAAAATAATTGCAGGCCTGTAAATGACACCTGTCCTCAAAACAATCCTTCGGTCGTAAATCGAGCAAAAATCTCAAAAGACATCCATATTTCAAAACGACAATTTCAAGAGGCATATTTTATGCACATTTTATATTCTGTCTCTTTTTTGGTTATAGAAAAAGGCATGGAAAAACGCTCAACGTCAGGAATTAATAAAGCCATGCAAATCCGGTCTAGAAACACGTTCACCTCACAGCCGTCAGAAGGATCATCAGCAAAAAAGTCTACATAGTATAAATGCTGAAGGGGCTTTAGAGAACTGTGTACCCTCTAGCTGCTGATGGGATGTAACCTGGTAACAGCCAGTACAGAGAACAAAATGGAGGTGTGTTTAAAGGTAAAACTTGAGCTACTATGTGATCAGGTAGGCCCACTGATGGGCCTATCCGCTGAGTAGACCTGAATCAAAAAGACACAGGCTGGCAATCCTTCACTGCAGCAACATGTACCATAGCCAAGAGCTGGAAGAAACCAAAATGTCCATCAACAGAAAAATGCACCAAGAAGAAGTGGTCCATGTACACAATGGAATATTAGCCATGGAAAAGCATGGAACAATGCCGTTGGCACCACCATAGAAGGATCTAGAGATAATCACCCTACCTGAAGTAAGAAAGAAAACGAAAGACAGATATCCTCTTACATCACTTATAGGTGTTACCTAAAAATTGATACCCATGAAATAATTTCCAAGAGAAGGACACTCATAGATTCAGAAAACCAAATTATGTTTAACCAAATGGAAAGGTGTAAGGAATGTATGAATTAGGATATGGGGGTTAACAGACATGTAGTAATACATATGAAATATATAATCACAAAATACCTATGGAATGCTAAAAGAGGTGTACTCAACACTCTGTAGTAACCTACACGGGAAAGGATCCAAAGATGAATAGATCAATACATTGATATAATGAACCAGATTCCATACACCTAGAAAAAACACAGTATTTTTATCCAATTTGCTGTGATAATAAATAAAAATTAAATGTAAAAAACAAACAAGAAGGAAGGAGATATAAGCTCTTGGGAGTTTGCCGTGGCACATTCTGCTCCAATTTGCAGCTTACAAACACGATTTCCAGGAAACCTCTGTTGCCCAAAAACCCAGAGTTGGAAATGTAGAAATGCTGCCGCCTTGTGGCCGTTTCCCACAAGAGTGGCTTTAAAACCACAGCTAACGGTCACTTAACATTCACAAGGACTCAGGACAGTAAAGGACAACTACCCTCAAAAATTCACAACTGGCAAAATTTTCAAGGAGATAGTAGGAAGAGGTAAATTTTACTCATTATTTTTCTAAAAACAAGGAAAATGGATAAAAGCTCAACAACATAAATTTTTAAACTCATGCAAATCTAGCCTACAAAAAGATTTCAACTCACACACGGCAACTACCATCAGCCAAAGGTCTACAAACAATAAATGCTGAAGGGGTTTTAGAGAACTGTGTACCCTCTAGCTGCTGGTGAGATGTAAAGTGGTAAGAGCCAATAGTGAGAACAGAAAGGAGCTGTGTTTAAAAGTAAAAATTGAGCCAGCATTCCATTCAGCAGGCCCACCGCTGAACCTCTCACCTGAAAATACCAGAGCCGAGAAGGCACAGACTGCAACAGCTTCACTGCAGGATTTTTCACAATAGCCAAGACACGGAAGCAACCAAAATGTCCATCAATGGATGAATGGATAAAGAAGTGGTCCATGTACATAATGGAATATTAGCCATGGAAAACAGTGAAACACTGCTCGTTGAGGCACCATTTATGAGCCTAGATATAATCTCAGAACATGCCGTAAGTCAGAAAGAAAAAGACATATAGTATGATATCACTTATAGGCGTTATCTAACAACTGACAAAAATGATAGCATTTTCACAGAGAAAGAAACTCACAGACTTAGAAAACAAACTATTCTTATGTAAATGGAAAGGTGGGCGGTATGGAAAATTAAGATTAGGGTTACCATATGTGTACATATACCTACTAAATACATTTATCAAAGAGACCGACCATATAGCAAGGGAGGTCAACGGAGCACTCTGCAATAATTTACATGGGAAGAGTATCTGTACATGAATATATTACATATATGTGTGTGTGTGTGTGTGTGTGTGTGTGTATGTAATGTACAAATGAACCAGATTGTATACACCTAGGACAAACAATATTCTAAATATTACCTCGATTTAAAAAGACTAAAAAATCGAACAAGAAATAATGGAATATTAACTTATGGGATTTTTTCCTAGCACATTCCATTCTAATTTACAACCTGGGAACACAACTTCCAGAAATGTTGTGCTGCCCTAGAAACCAGTTTTGGGAACGGAGAAATGCTGCCGCCTTGTGGCCGTTTCCCCCAACAGCACCTTTAAAGCCAGTAGTAGTGGTCACTAAATATTCACACTCATTACAAGCCTGTAAATGTCACCTGTTCTCAAAAAAATCCTGGGGTCAAAAATCGACGAAAAATTCAAAACAGGGCAGCCTTCCCAGAAGACCACTTCAAGTGGTTTATTGTACTCACAGTTTTTTTCTGTTTTCGTTTAACAGAAAGAAAACAAAGCATGGAAAAATGCTGAACATTAGGAATTATTAAAGACATGCAAATCCAAGTTACAAAAACCTATCAGCTCACACCAGTCATAATGGCCGTCAGCAAAAATTCTGCAAACAATAAATGCTGAAGGGGTTGTGGAGAAATGCGCACCCTCGTTTCTAAGTGGGACATGGTAAGAACCAGTAATGAAAACACAAAGGAGGTGCCTTGATAAGGTAAATATTGAGCTACCATTCAATCAAGCATACCCACTGCTGGGCCTATCACCTGAGAGGATGAGAATCCAAAAGACACAGGGTGGCAATCCTGCACTCCAGCAATATTTACCACAGCCAACACTTGGAAGCAACAAAAATGTCTGTCAACAGAGGAAGGCACAAAGAAGAAGTGGTCCATGTACACAATGGAATATTACTCCAATTAAAAAAATATATAATTTCAATTTAGAAACCAAACGTAAGTTAGGAGACATCAGCTTTTGGGGGTCTGTCCGGGCACATTCCTCTCTAATATATAACCGAGGAACACCACTGGCAGGAGGGACTCTTTCCGTAATTCCCAGAATGGGGAAAGGAGAAATGCTGCCGCCCAATGGCTGATACCTTCAACAGCAGCTTTAAAATCTGTGCTAATGGTCACTTCATATGCACAAGTACTGGAGGGCTGTAAATGAAACCAGCCCTGAAAATGTCTTCAGGGAGGTAATGGCCAAAATATTTCAAAATGTGACACATACTTCAAGAAAACCATTTGAAGAGGTAAGCGCTACTCACAGCTTGAAAAAAAAGAGGACATGCCTGAAAGTTCAATTTCAAGGGATTATGAGATGCATGCAAATCCAACCTCAAAGAGGTGTCAGCTCACACCTGTCAGAATAAACATCAGCAGAAAAACTACAAACAATAAATGCTGAAAGGGTTGTGGACAAGGGCATACCCTCAAATTTAAGTGGAACATAACCTGGTAAGAGCCACTAATGAGAACAGAATGGAGACGCCTTTACAAGGTAAACATTTTGCTACCATATGAACCAACAGGCCCTCTCCTGGGCCTATAACCGAAGAAGACATAGTTGAAAGACACAGGCAGGCAAATGTGCATTTCAGCAGTGTTACAATAACCAAGACATGGAAGCAACCAAAAAGTCCATCAACAGGCGAGTGGACAAAGAAAAACTGGTCCACGTACAGATGGAATATTAGCCAAGGAAAACAATGACACAATGCCATTTGCATCACCATAGATGAGTCTAGAAGTAATCACGCAACTTGTAGTAAGTCAGAAAGCGAAAGACACGTATCCTGTGATATCACTTATAGGTGTTACCTAAAAATTGATACCAGTGAAGATATTTCCACAGAGAAAGGCAATCACAGATTCATTAAACAAACTTATGGTTCACCAATGGAAAGGTGTGAGGATTGGATACATTAGGATGTCAGAGTTAACAGAGATATACAAACACAGGTGAAGTATATAATCACCAAAGACCTACGG